>NC_060252.1:62001304-62304334 GCF_921293095.1 Ischnura elegans
CTAATAAACAGTGACTAAATAGTGACTCATACTCTTCACGTCCTTGATTGTGTATTTTTCCTAGGGGAAAATATTCCATTCGGTGGCAGCAGCAACGATGCAAAAGAACTGAGTAGTTCATTCTCACCCGAAAAGGCAATTCATCAAAAAATTGGGTGGAGCAATAAAATAACGGAGTAATAATCTTCCGAATCTATGCATTTTCTCGTTAGAGTAAAGTTAGAACACTTGAAAGTTGCTGCCCAGGATTCATGAGTTGTTGACGTTATTAGAGATCCAGTCCAGTCACTCATTCAGAGAGAATCATTGAGGGAAGAATCCCGAAAAATAGTCTGAACAGCAACGCAGCATATAAGGCCAAATGCACAACACCAAGGAGTAGCAAAGAAGCGCAAAAATACGCTCTGCTCATGTATGTGACGTCATCAACTCATTTCCAAAGGGTCGTCAAATTTCGCCTTTAGTTTCTCAAGATGTAGCTGACGCGACGGATCGAAAAGTCTTTAGTTAAGGGTGTATTTATTTCTCAAACTACGTACATCACAATAGACTGAGGAAAAATAGGAAAAAGAGGCAACTAACTTTAGCCAAAACATGGAAAAATGAGTGGGCGGTGAAAATGAAAGAAATTAAAGAGAGCGAAGCGCATAAAAGCGGGAGAAGGGATGAGAGAAACCCCAACTTCTCGTTGATAGGGGATAGGGTTTAAGGGGAATAAAGGTGACTTAGGCGGCGGCAATAGGGGAAGGTGAAGATGCCAGGTTGAGGCTTAAGGAAGGACCTTCGCCTTTCTTTCACTCCCTCTTGTATTTGTTGGCGTTTCATTCTTTCCCTTTCACGAGATGAAAACAGCCTAATCCCGGGAAAGAGAGGACAGTGCCTCGTATTCGCAAGGCGCTGACCTTTTGGCCTTTGGCAGCAAATACAATCCATGCTCGAGGCACAAATAGTCAAGCACCAAGAGATGCCTATTTCAATTCGTTCCCATGCGTAGGTACTTCACCGCACCTCTAACTTTCAGTCTATGAAGTCTTGGAAAAAAACTACCTGTAGGTACACAAAAAGTTTAAGTAATATTTCATTTGAAGATTTTGTATTCTAAGGTCTCTAAATTACAAATTCAATCTCTGAGATTGGCATTCACAAAAGCTGGGATGCATCACCAGTTTTTAGTTCATTTGATAGATTTAAAACATTAAACTGAGCTAGCCGACAATGAATTTCTATAGTGATAGATTCATTTTTAATTTCAATGAAAAACATTCATTTTATGATAAGCAATATCTATAGAAGAAAGGGAGATTCGACTGAATGGGTAGGTGTTCATAGCTGTTATATACTATCAATTGCGTATATATCACAGAGACAATTTGGAAGGTAGTACTGCACTATGCACAATATTTTAAGCCTCAAACAAAGAAATGTTCAATATTTATCATTCTTCATTTATATTGCAGATACCGGTAGAATAATTCTGCAAAAATATAAATGAAAAAAAAACATTTTAAAAAACCAGCAGGTACGTCAGGAATACGAGACAAGTGACAATGTAACACGTACATTCAAATTATATTTTTTAAATACCAAATGCATTCTCACGCAGCATGTTTACTTGTAAATTAATGCCAATGAGTATAAAACCAATATAATACATTATCAACATCACCTGGTTCTCCGATGTTTTTGTTTTATTATATCAAAGAACGCTTTTGCTCTCAGATACATAAAATATATTTGACAAAAATATGTTACTTCCAACATACCCTGTAACCCAAATGTGTTGTGAAAACGTTGTGGAAATGTTGCGCTGCAACCAACATGGAGTTGCTGCAACGTAATGGCAACGTTGCAAAACCAGTCAAAAGTCCTCTCTACCATGTTTTTGCAACGTAATGGCAAAGTAACTGCAACCTCTGGTGTAATATATTTGCAACACTTATGCAACCCTGCAACGAACTTGCATCGTTTATGCAACTCCTGAAACGTACTTGCAACATTTATGCAACCCTTTAGGTTGCATAAATGCATAAAATGTTGCATAAAAAGTTTATGACAAAACAGATTTTTCACCACCCTTCTTCTCATTTCTTTAGTGCCTTGAATTGGCATGTCTTAGGCAATCTAATACCATCTCCATTACAGCTTTGTGGCTATAAGATGCCAAAAATGGTTTTAATCGAAAAGCATCTCAAATGAAGGATTTCGTTTCAGTTACAGGATGGTGATCATTATTATTCCCCAAATAAGTACCCATTCAATGACAATCAACACACCCAAAATGCAGGCACAGGCTAGCGTGGTCCTAAACTACCTTTTTCTCATGCCGGTCTTTGTATTCCCTAAATTTGAGAAAAGCTACACAATATCGTCCGTAAAGATGTAGCACATCATTCCAAACACTCCATTAGTAAGGTTATTTCCTCCTCTTCTGACTAACTCTGTCTTAAGGGCGAAAAACAAAATTTTTCTGCGACCTAGTGAATATTCCACTCTCACATACAATATGTGACCTATGAATAGTATGAATCGGATTTAAATATGTATACCTTCTGGCTAAAATATTACGTTATAAACTTTTGCAGACCAAACGAGCGTACGAGTGTAATCAGCGACGTAATTAGGACGTTGCAGAAATGTTTCCAAACGCCTACATGCATCCTGCAAATCCTGCAACCTAACGTAACCCTTTTGCAACTTTTCCGCAACACATTGTGTTTACTGGGTATCTACCAGATGCGTTATATCCAAATATTTACTTAGTGACTAGAAATAAATGTTAAAAAATCCTCACAATTAACTGCAATTCCTAAATGGTATTTAACTTTTCAGAAAGGACCTCAATTTTGTGAAGGCCATCCTTACCCTTTTAGATCAATTTTCAATTCATATTCCTATATTCTTATTGTAAGCTCTTGGGAGACTTAGGGGACCGATTACAATATAAAGTGTTGAAACATTTCACGTCTATTCAAGGCAAAATTTAAGTTTGTGTCTACATTTCAAAGAGAGTTATAGTAAGTAGATTGTTAATATCTAGACATACTCTGATTTCACATTATTCACCAATTTTAGCGCCCCGAAAAACTTTCTAACAGTCAGGTTACACTCTTTAAATCGTTTTTTTTCTCATTAATTATCTTTTTAACAACTACTTTAGGCCGAAAATGCTTGAGCAAAGGTTTTTTTCCTTGAACTCATCCGTTTTAGAACTTAATTCATGCACAAGACAGTATGTTGTACATTTGAACTAAAAACCAATCAATTCCCGCCTTCAGCTATGGCTTAAGGTCAAATTTGCCTTTGAATGGGTTGAAATGGTCATAGAATTTTAAACAAACAAATATAAAGGCGAAATTGAACGGAAATTTTTTAAAAATATCTAGCTTATAAAAAATTCTCTCAGGCTGTATTTTTTCTTCGTCCGTCAACGTATTTCATTTAAGAGTTTTGCATATCCTTGTGTGTTAAAAATAAAATGAGTGGTTTCATACTCATTTTCTAACCTTTGCTGGTTTTGAATTTTCTTCTATGATCTTAGAAAGCTTTGTTAAACCAAATGTGCTTCTGAATTCTCAGTGGATTACTTCACTATTGTGACTGCCAAGTTGAATACACAAGTCACAAGCTCCAAAAATTCCGGAGTTACTAGAGGATAGAGACTGAAAAGGGTCCTTAAATCTAAAATGATGAACTTTAAAACTCAGATAAATCTCTAGAAGTCATTAAAACAAGGATTTTCCTTCAAACACATCGAGCACTTATTATTAATCCGCTGAAAAACATCGTAGTGATCAGTGTAAGAGAACCAATCGAATACATTCAGGAATCTAATTCCGCAATATGGATGATTGTATTTCCTTAAAATCATGGCGGTGAACTTTATATGAAAACGAAGAGATATCTTTCCTGGGAGCAATGGGATGGATTGTAGACTCTACCAGGAACATATTAATTTCATTTAGGTCCACCTTTTGGGCAATTTCCTCCTCTGCCCCATCTCATCCCACACCACTACCCAGGTCTCCCTAGGGATTGATTTTTTTAAAATAAATCCCCAGATATCGGGAAGCTTTCCTTTTACCTTCGATCCTTCAAATATCTATCGCAAAACAAATCCAGGAGTACCTTAGCACTCCCCTTTCATCAGTGCATAAAACCCTCCCACACTAAAATGAGAGAGACTTTAAAGTAAAAGAAAATGTTCTGGTATTCTCGTACTCCGCACCAGGTCATTGCAGCCATATTGTTTGACGTTTCAGAAAACGACTTTTTTTCCATCATCAAAGATAATAAGAGTCTCAATATAGTATTGTACACAGATCTGGATTGATCGTTTGACGAGTACAAGGTCCCAGTAGCGTTCATCTACATCTACATAATACCTCGCAAGCAGCCTAAAAGGCGTGTGGCAGGGAGTGTTAGGACACCAGCCGTTTACAGCTAGAAAAAAATGAAGTGCTCTAACGAGGTTGGGACTAGCGTTTATTAAAGTCCTTTATAGTTCGGGGGAAAAACGCATTCCCATATCTATCCGTTAGGCAAAACATCTCTCTTAATTTATCGCTTCTATCGGACCTGGAAATATAGTGTGGCTCAGTTGTAGTGTATTCTCAATTGTTCAAACAATCTAAGCCTAGCGCGCAGCCTCCGAGTCTCCAATGGCTCCCAGCCTAATTCGCTTAACATCTGGGTAACACTGTCTGTACGCCCGTTTCCGTTTTGGACGAAACGCGCAGCCTTCCTTTGTATTTTATTCAGTTCGCGGATTAAGTAGCTTTGTAAGCGGCAAATAATTTTCGCATCTCCCATTCTAAAGATATGATCTTCACTAACACTGTTCTCCGCTACAGTCGATTTCTCTGGTTGCGCTAATCTAAAATGTCTTCGGTGCTCTTTCGGCCTCGTCTTATTCGTTCGCCAGTATCCCCCAAACATAATTTGCCGCATTCGCAAGTAATATGACTAATCCCTGGTGTATTTAGCCCGATTGATTTTGAGCGAGATGGTTATTTCTTATATCCAATTTTTTCCAATTATTACCAATGATTAATGTCTTTCAAAAGAAAATTTGCTTGCAATTTTTGCGGTGAATTCGGTCACGCAGCCGAGATAAAAATGCAACTAGCTAGTACACCTACTTTTTTTGTCAAACGTAATAGAGTTTGAACAATAAATGAGCCCATATTTTTCCATTTTTTAATCTGAACTCTCGAGAAATTTACGGCGAAAAATCGACGACCATAACTTTTTCGCATATATAATTTTAATGCCGCCACGAGCTCATCCAAATCGTTTCTCAGCTACTTTTGGCCTTGTGATTAGGCCTCATGTGGTTCGTTATTGCTATCACTACTGTGAGCTATTCCTTCCCTCAAATAAGGACTCACCAAGAGCAAGTTAATGACCCAGAACTGTAGTGACGTCACCAACTCATGCGTAACCCATAGATATTTAGAAAAGTCTTAGTACAACAATATCTGTGATATAAGTTTGGTGATATAAGCACTTACTTGAAACATCGACAACCTAAAATTTTCTGAAGTTCGTTTCGACTGAGTTTCATTGGTCCCACTAATCCACGAATAGTCATAGAATCTAAGATACATCAAAAGGAGTTGTTAAACAATTTTACCGTTATAGGTACGTGTAAATGTGGGCTAACAATACTATCAAAAATACTCAGGAATATTACAGTATTTAATACGTGACAAATTTAATTTTCGTTATTTGAAACCTAATTTCATTAAAATATATATATTCTTATTTAGTTTTATCAAAATTCAGTATATGTAGTAAATAAATAATTAAGTACATTTTTCCCTGCCGAAGTGGTATATTTAAACCCATTTTAAAAGTGATTATCGCCTGTCACTACAACAACTAGCAATATCTGGTAACGCGTAGTATGAAATGTACGCGTCGTATCCAATATTTTGTGACCCCAATGACTTTTCAAAACGATATCGGAAATTGAATATCGAGCTGCCAGCCGGCTGTGATGAAAGCGAGATGAAACGAGGAAAGTTGGAAGGGATGGGAGGAGATATAGAATACATTTCCAACTATCCCCCGACTCCTTAGGGTCAACGATCACATTTCGTCCCACAAGGCTTTGCAAACACGAATAGGGAGGAAGCGTGGCCCGCACCTTTCTCCTCCGATTCCTACGAGACCCACATCAAACAATCAACAGACACGGATATTATTCAAATATCTTGCATTGAAAACGCAATGACCCCAAAAGTGAAACCAACACCAATGATTGTTCAAATGAAGACACTGAGTTAATAATCTATCGCCGAAAATGAAGACACGTACTCTATTTATAATTAAACTAGCAGGCTACCCGGCGTTTCTCGGGAAGGATAGCTCCCAGAGAAGTGGGAAACTTGAAACTTGGAATCCATGTCCACGCAAGATTTTTAGGTAAAAGAGCAAAGCTGGTATGGTGATGGTATATAGATACGTAACAGCATGTAACGGAAAAAACGATGTCCTTACACCACGAATAGCTCCACAACATTGTTCACTCTGTTTGCCCGTTCGAGCGTAGACCAAAAACGTTGTGTGACCGTATACCCCAGCAAAAAGGTTTGAATCGAGGGGATTAATATTTAAGTGTAGTATCCTTTGACTTTTTTCTTATGAGCGCGTCAGGAGGTGTGTCTACCTGGTGAGATATTCAACCGCACAAGCTGTATGATGTGACGTAACAAACGGTAATGAGAAAAGGACCCGTCCCACGTAGCCGAAAGTAGTAGGGACTGGCGCATAGGGAGCATGAGATTCACCTATATAATAATTTTGGTGGCAATCCTTTCAGCCGAATGGAAACGCATAGCGCGGAGACAAAAAGACATACTCGTTTATATAATCATTCCACGCGTAACATAAAATTGCAAAACAATAACAGAAGAGCTATAACACCCGTTCACCACCCAAGCGTCAAATCTTGACACATTGAATGACAAGGGGCGATGAAGTAAAGAAACAGTAAAAAAAGTAAGATGGAGGATAGTTTTAGGGAATAGTCGGCTGAAAAAGATCAAGAGGTAGGTACAGAGGGAAATGAGAAAGAAACTAAGAGGAAGAACATCAGAGACCCGACAACTACCAATGGAAGGAAAGAAAATGAGGAACGCAGTGCAAGCACCAATCTGATAGCAATAGCGGTAAGTATATAGTAGGAACAAATTTCAAGAAAAACAAAACGTTTTATAAGAAATTAACTGCAAATGACGAGCGTTCAACAGTCATTGACATCTGACAGTAATATTGTTGGTAATGCAGGTGTTAGCCAACAGGAAAATCACAATAGCAAAAACATCGCCTTTCCCTCTGAAGTTATTCCCCAACTAAAGTAACGCAAGAAAGGAATTATATCCCGTTAATTCCACAGATTTCATAGCATAAATGGTCTACGTTACTCAAATAGATAGAAAAATCACTTAATCATACCATAGCAGGTTTTTGAATACAAAGAATATGGAAGAAAATGTGAAAAGAGGAGATCCAATTATACATCAGGTACCTGTCTCTACTGTATGTGTATCTTATCTCGACAAATGTTTGCCTTGAATTCCATGGAATGAAAATTAAAAACATATAAATAGGATGAACGCGAATATTATGATAGTTCTTCGCTGTCTAAGTAAGTCATTTCACGAAGGACTATTGGCCCTATAAATTCGGTGTTGAGGTAGAAAACGCCGATATCATATGCCTCGCGGCCTAAGAATAGTCAGACCGAAGAAAACCATCTGAAAATTAAATATTTTTTTCTGTCCCAATATATAAACTACGGGAAATTTTCAGACTATGATCCAGATCAATTCATTATGACAAAAATTACAAGAATGGCAGAGACAAAGCTTATTCATTTTAGGGTATAAAAACTTCACATTGACTTTGACAATGTGAAGTTTTTATTGACACTAATTGACATTATTAGGTTTCATAATTCATTGCATTATTTCGGAAATGTATATTGAATGCAAATTTAGGTGCATCGTTTAAAAATCATGCTCATTAATTCACATACACACACTTCATGAATTTGGTACTTCCAGCACAAAAATTGTTTCCTCCCCTAAAGCTTCACGATGAAATTGAATAGGTAATCCACGCAGTACAGAGAAATTATAGTATTATTGGGTTATCAAAATACTATTTTCATTGGAAGTGCTAAGCTTTTCAATCCCTTATTGGGGCTTATCAGCATATGGAAAATGTTGGTATACGTCCATGCTGTGTAATACTTCCCATATCATTTATTCATTTACCAAGCACAATTTTTACATTAATATTCATAAATCACAATTTATGTAGATATCATATTATGTAGGCAGAAGACTAAATTACAGCAAAATTAGCTGGGATAAAATGATCAAATATGGAACTTAATAGCGATCTATAAATCCAAAATTTGGTATTCATTATTTCATGATAATTGAAAAAAACTACTAAAAAGCTTATATAAATTCTAAAAATTTTAGCAATTATGATTACTCAATTTACCCGTTTACATTAAATTGCCATTTTTTTATGCTTTAAGCAAAAATTAAAATACAACAACTAAGGACGAACTGATCTGTGTTCTGCACATATATTTCTCGTTTTTTCGCTTCACTTTAAAGACACAAAGAATATGAACCAGCATTTCCATTCCAAAGAGGATTTTTGTTAGCATGAGGGGATTATTCTGTTGTACACATATTTGTTTCCGACTATCTATCTAGGAGCAAACTCAATTGCGCACATTTTGTAAAAACATCAGGATATCATAGATGGGAAGTCAGTGCCAAATAAATGAAATATGAATGATTCCTACAGTTGTTATTATACAAAATATAACTTTTTTGTGAATTGAGTATGCAATTTAGACCACGTGATTCCCAGATGCTCTATAACTTCATCAGAGACTAATAAGGAGACCATGGCTTCCTCCCGATCGGATATCGGAGGTCCTTCCACTAGGTAGAAGGAAGGCACCTCACGTCAAAGATTCATTCATTTTATTCTAAACGATTACACACGATTCACGAAACGTAGTGATCAGGAGAGTAAATATTCCTTTCATACGAAGTCTTGTGTATGAATTTTGCAGAATATGAATTGGAAATAAATAGTTCCTCACCACGAATTTATTCCATCGATCCGAAAATTTTGCGTTGTTTACAAAGGAGTCTAATCAGTTAATATGTGATGATTACTCGGCGGTATTTTTGCATAATAATGCTCCGGAGTTTTACGGAATTTTCGGGATCTTTGGCGGCCGTGCCGGCGTTCTTTTAAGTATCAACAACGGAAATTCTACTAAAGATAGAGACTTGCTGTTTGCTCCATGTGTTAAAGGACATCCCGGTCTTCGCGTTTAATGGGAAATAATATACCTTTGTTTTTGGGGAAGTATAGAATTTGTACCTGAGGGTAATTCGCGGTGGTAATACCTAAATCTAATCCGCAATCACTGTTTATTCTCTAAGTGACGAAAAATATATTTATTTATTTATAGTGCATATAATACTATATTTTGAGATAACTTGATTTTTTAATTCAATATCTAATTTCAAATGTGTGGTTAATGAATTATTATACCTTCATCAGAAGCTTGCAACTGTGCAATATTTCATGCAGATCCGACAATTGGATGTTGCATAAAATTAATTACAATATCCCATCGATTAAACAGACAAATCTACAAAGCAAGTTAAGAAACAGGTAGCAAAAATAGAGGAAGGATGAAAGAAGTGGATATTTTCGGTAGGAAATTCAAATGGAACATTTATAAGGCATTAAATAAGTATTAACTAATGCAATGGCACCACTCAAAAACCAGCGCCATTCCCCCACTCGGGGCATGCAAGCTGTAGATATTCCGTCCTTGGCTGTTACGATAAATAAGAATAAATAAATATGCTTGAAATCCAGCGATTAAGGCTTTCAATGTAGAATTGTATGATATCACAAAGGAAACCAAAACTCTCGTACAATGATAGCAGTGGTACATACTTAGTAAAGATTTTCCCCATGTGCACGATTTGCTTTCGAGTTAAATATTATAGCTATCACTGAAAGGCCATAATGATCAATAATTTCTCCTATTGCATTACCAATGTTTGATATCGCATTGACAATTCATAAAAACATACTCGACTATTGGTAACGACCGGAATAGGTAAAAACAACTAGGAGCTCTACATAAAAATACCTATACAGAAATAACAATGAACCTACACACGAGCACTCTATTTCGAAAAAATATCTATTTTTTCGGTTACGGTAATCATTTTCTTTCATCTGGCATTGGTGTTAGCGGCAAATCTTCCAACTTAAGATGGAAAAGCAAGGAAGTACGCCTTGCAGCCGAGTCACCAGACAGCCTCGGGAGTGAGGAAAAAAATATGCTGTGCATGCGGCAAAAGAGATGGCAAAGCAATTGGATAAAAACACTCTCCCCCCTCCTCCAACACAATGTGTCGCGTTTCTTTTATTTTTTTCCAGATTGGAACACTCGCAAAAATAAAAATAAATGGAATAACTCCAGTCATCTCGAAGATACTCGCGAACCAATGCTCCAAGCTACCTCTCCTCCGCATCAACGGCCTGATTCCAGCCATATGATATCTTTCTCCCTGCCTTTCCCACTCTCACTTTCTTTTGCTCTCTCATCGGCGGTTCCTATCTCCTCTCCCTCCGCGCGCTTACCTTTGCATTGTCGACGGAATCTCTCATCCTTGGCCGCGGGGCTTCCAGATGGTAGCGGAAGGTAGCGGTAGAGGTGGGGAGGCTGCCTTCATATTCAATTTTTTTATCTTGTCTGAGAGATAGAGGGAGTGAGTTGGGGAGAGGCAGATGTGGAGAGATTGTAGCGGTTGGCTTGACTCGAGTTAAAGGTGGAGAGAGAGAGAGAGAGAGAGAGATCATATTGAATGAGATTCCTTTTTGGAGCTCCCAGATATTCCATACCTTTTCCTACCACGTCATAGACGCCGAAAGGATAAGTAAGGAAGGATATGGGCTCCGTTGGTCTATATGTGCTAAGAGACTGATTTCATCGCGGTGGTGGGTGAAGAGAAGGAACTTCGGGATTTTAAAAAGGAGAAACCGCGCTTTTTACCGTTGGAGTGGATGATCTGCGTCAAATCTCGATGAAATATATGTGGCGTAGGAATAACGCAGATGTGCTACGCGAGTGAGATACTCAGGTTTTCTAAAATTGAAAGCTGGCAAGGATCGATCCGTCTGATAGCAGATTTTCGGAAGAGACGGTATCAAGATGAAAGCAAGAAGGTGTCTTTTCAATGACGTTTGGGTGCAAACTTTTCAATTGTGTTCCAAATAATGCTTACTAAGTTTCGTTGTGCTTAGTATTAATTATTTCGGGAAAGGCTATTCATTTTTATCTACAAAGTCCCCCATATGAACACCCAAGAGGAACGACTTGAGAGATGTGCAAGGACAGACACGCCCTAAGAAGACTAATATAAGGGTATTCCGATTCAATGACATAAAATAAAACAATGTATTTACGTGTACGATTTTTAAGCTGTTTTCGCGGAATAAGAGATAAATTTAGTGGTTTAAAATTTAAAACTAGGCTTTTATACCTCCAATACTTGTGTGCCCATCTTTCGTTGGATTAGAGGAGAGAGGATAAGGAGATAAGCAGGCGAACTTGGGATAGAAAATAACGGGTGTGGAGATAGATACGGAAAAAGCCCGATACAGGTGCAACTGGTAAAAGTCATAAATTGGTTTTCTGTAAGGCCAATATACTCACCAAAAGGTGACTACGCTATTCATTAACTGGAACCTGAGGAGGCATAGTGAATTGCCTTGACATGTTCCTGAGGATCCATCTTACCTTTGGACAGGCTAACCCATATGGTAGTAGCATCTTCGTACGAAAAATTTCAGGGTATGATTGAAACATTCGTTTTCAAAAGAAAACTTTTTAACTGTTAATAATTTCCGTAGGTTTTATGAGGAACAATTAAGTAAAGCCAATTCTTGTATACTAGACGTGAAATAATACTCCTTTGCATCACGTATTTGCATTACATTGATTGATATCTTGCAGCCGTAGAGAATTTATTCCCCTCTTAAAATTTATGTTCTCCCTAGACACGAATAATGATTCAATTCCCAGTTACCTTTAGGATCCATACATATTTTATCATTCATATCATGTTGAAACTCACGTATTCACAGAGAAAAAATGCAACAGCTTACGCAGTTATAACCATTTGTTTGCGTGAATTACTCTCAGTGTTTAAAAAATAAAATGTTACCACTCGGTGGATTGTCAAAAAACAAACGGGTTACTAAAAAAAAGAGGAGCCCGCAGCATACATTTGCTTCTTGCTAGTTATGGAAATAGCAATAGCACCACTGAAATAATTTCAACGTCTTCGAGTATCCTTCTACAAAATTCTAATTCCCGAACCAAAAAGAGGAAGCATTCGTAGAAATAGTTGATGAATACTAGTAAGCATTGTATAATTGGGTTTCTGAACAATTAATCGCCTCTAAAATACAGAAAGAAACCATTGTTTTATAAAAAACAGTTTCAATAATGAAATATACATTAAGAAGTCTTTAAACATGACTATGTCCATATCCAACGGTAAAATGTAGATATTAATGTGAATTTTGAAAGCAGCGACATTTGAGACGGATCAAAGAGCAGAAAAGCTGAAAATGGACTTGAATATAAAAAATCGGCATCTATAAATATAGTAGCGTAGTAGGAAAAATAGCATATATCGAGTGAGCTATTATTTATTTGTTTTCAGAATCGAATATGAATCTCATTTCGGGGGTAAGATACATATATTAATAGGCATGAACTTGGCAACGAAATCACACTTGGAGAAAAAAAGCCAAATATCGTCAACCTCGATTCCTTTCGAAAGCCATTCATGCTTACATTTGAGCGACGTACTCAATGAAAAATACGCTGCTTTTTCGACCTTTATTTTGATACATCGTATGATCTACATGGAATATCCCGACATACTAGAAATATTAGAAAAAGAATGCATTCAAAACAGCCACATATATAACCTTCAAGTAATTCTTCCACAATTTATTTTTTCGGGAAAAATAACTTGTCAAAAAATTACTTGAAGTCTAAATAACCTTATAAGGAGTAAAAATCAGGTTGATAAGGTAATGAATGGCGATGAAATTCTGAAATAAGCATCATTTTACTCGCCAGAAATAAAATGTCGGTCAGGCAGAATTAGGATGAAAGTAAGCACGGTTTTTGCATGAAGGAGATGAATAAATTGCAATTCACTATTTGAAGGTTTTATTTGTTGATGACGATTCTTTAGTCACAGAGTGACACTAAAGGGGAAAAATCAATGAACGAGGAAGATATATGTTAAATTGAAGTGGTGGGGTAAGCAGTGATAAGGGGAGAAGTTTAGAGATCTCAGAAATTTTTAGGTGGGGAGGGGGTGGAATTCAACTATTTGGGCAGCACATTAAATGAATACGGATACAGTGTTAAGGACACTACGAAGAGTATTGCGTTATAATAGGAGGCGGTTATAACAGGAAGGAGCTTACAAGAGGGCCGTTATGTAAGAGTTTAAGAAAAGGCTTTGAAAGAGTCTAAAGTGCAGCGCTTTACGGTGCGGAAACGTGGACACTTGGGAGGGAGGACGAGAAAAGACTGGAGGCATTCGATACGTGGGTAATATTGGAGAATGCGCGGTGGACGAAGAGGACGAGGAACGACGAAGTGCTGGACATGATGGATGTGGAGAAGCTAGATGAGATGTGTAGGAGACAGAATATATGGATGGAGGGATCACTTAGCTGGGATGTTGTTGTGTTAGAGGGTGGAATATTAGGTGAACGAGGGAGAGAAATGAAGAGAATATAAATTTTAGATCGAATAAAAGGGAGTATACCTTATTGTGAATTGGAGAGGGAAGTACATGAAAGAAGGGAGGGCTGCCAGAAAACTTCTTCAAGCACTCCACGGTAACCTGCCTTAATCGGTAGAAAACTGCCATGGAAATGAATGAGAGGGGGTAGAGTGGAGATGGAGATTGAGCTCGTTGCTTGGCTAGGCATCAATCTGTGTGGGGAAGGGGAAGGGCCGAATGAGTCAGAAGGAAAGTGGAGGGGAAAGCGAAAGGGGTTGTAACAAGTAGTTTGTTATTCTTAATTTATTATTTATTTTTTTATTCTACTTTGTATTATGCCCCACGTTTTGGGAGAAAAAATGTAAAAGGGATTATTACAAATAAGCGAAATGCCACACGTTGTGGTAAACATGTAAACCAAAAACTATTGATTCCTTTACCTGGAAAGAAACCACGATTGCGATATCTTCTCTTACCTCTTAATTTTAACTACTTTGCCCCAGCTTGCTCGTCGTAAAAGAAAATACATGAAGCATTGCAGGTTTAGAGATGAGTTTGCAATTTACTTTACAAAATGAAATATTCAATTTACAGACAATTTAAATAATCAAAAAAATTCCTTGTACCCTTAGGTCATGACCAACTGTTTATTCTAATTGAAACACAAACTTGGTACATAAATAATTATTCCTTCTTTTAAGTATATTGTCTAATTATTTGCCACACTTCATTACTTAAACTTTTCAAAAAATCCAATTACTTGATACAAAGGCCTTACAACTTAATTCTTGGCCAATTAAAAACCTCTTGCCTTATGGCTTCTTGGATCTTATATGAAAATAAAAGTTTACAGTTACAACAAAATTATTCGACTACACAGATTGGTTTGTCCCTCTGTGGTCTGGAAAATCCTCTCAGCCTGCGTGATGGTCGTCCTTGGCGGGCCCTCAGCTTTTTGGGTCTCGTCCTGCTGTAAAATCTCCCGTTCCTCTCCTTAATTCCAGCTCCTTCGCCAATTCTCCTTTTCTACGTGGGCTATGTCTCTCACGATGCCACACTCTGGAACTCATCTCTGCTAAAAATTTGCGTACTCTCTCTTTGCACGTCCGTTCGCAGCGAGGGTTTGATCTACCAACCTTTTTGCGTGCTGTCTTTTCGCTCCTACCTTCCCACTCCGTTTTGTTGCCGACGCTTCCACTCCTTAGGTATATTTATATTCTCAAAATTCACAAAATTAAAAGAAAAATGGCGCGACCAGCGTTATGTTACAGGGTTCAGGGTAGATTGGGGGTATGTCGATCAATTCAACATTATTCTGAGTAGACAGAGCTGTAATAATCAGTAGAACTATTGGCGTGCACAATATTTTAGCTTGAACATTGTCTAAGGCTTTTAGGCTGATTTAAAAAATATTAAAACTCATTACGTTTGGCCAATATGGCCGATGATACAAGTAGCGTCAAGTAAAACTGTGCAATGTAAAAAAATGGCGGGTCTGTTCTCGTCACCTATTCCGATCATTATGGTTTTAAAGGCCATGCCAAATTTCATTTCAATCATCTAAATAAAATCTAAGGATATAAAATATTAGACCACATTGTACCATTCAAATAAATTAAGTAACATGACTGACAATTTTTAAAAAAATGTTTTTAATACTAACTTTAGTGCATGACCGAATGTGAATGGTACCTGAGAAGAAATGAAGATCGAGACTTCAAGATCACTTTTTACGATGATTTTCTTCCATTCATTTGTGAAATTCATCCTTACCTATATGGTTACGAGTTTTTTTTACCAAATGAAATATTAACCTATAGGGCATAAGAGACCTTACATAGAACAGTTCTCAGATACATAATCGAGTAACCGCAATAGTCCAGAATTATTTGATCGAAAAAGAACCATCGCGAATTCTCAGGTTGATTAATTAATCTGATATAGGTTGCAGTACACTCAGGTCATTTCTCATTTTTTAATGCTTGAGCTCTCTACAGTTATCGATAAATTTTATTATTATATATGCTCTGAAGTAAGTAATCTAGCCCTACACAGGCTGAGGAGAAAGTTACATACACAGGGCGGATTTTACTAACTAGATGGAAATAGAGACGTGATATAAATAGCCACAGTCTACCCTAGGTGATGATTTACGGACTTCACTGCAAACAGAGAAAATATTATGAGAAACTGAATGTTTAGTTTTTTTTAATTTTGATAACATTACTCTCATGACTGCGTATTGGATAAATAAATAAGAGGGCTAAATTAATTTGGGCTCAAATATTAATCATGCCATACAAAAGCATGCATCAGAGAAAAATACTCTACAGCCAATTAAATAGCAATATATTTGCCTCATCTCATAGTTATGGGACAGAAAATGTATCCAAGTTTGTCACGCTCTGAGCATCTGCTGGCGTCAACTGCGGCTCGTAAAGAGGAAAATTAGGACGGGTTGGATTTTGAAGTTCACGGTTTATGTCCATGGTTAGCGCTTTTACGGGGTCGTAAACACCTCGACACCATTGCGCAGGCCTCATGGATGAAGTCAGAATTATAGTTATATTGGAGTCACGCGTAAAACTAGTTTCGGAAAATTTCAATGCAATGCTTTAGAGGGTCCATGTATTTGGGCATAGGTAATGTAGAATTAATTCCTGAATTTTTAATGAAAGAACCTGTAAAACTACACATGCATATGAATAAAGCAATCACGTAGGCTGTGAATATAAAATGAATAACACATTGGTGTGTAAGGTACAGTCCACATAGGATAATGCGAATTAGTCTCTACGAGCATTAAAATGTGGTTAAAGCAAGCATTACATATTTTATTAAAAGGCCCTATTTTTTATGAAGTACTCTTCCTTCCTTCTCACAAGTATCCACTATTTCTATTCGTAATGATCCAAAATGTTTCTGAAAATTAAATCCATAAAGAAAGCCGTGAGAAATTATTATTCCTACTAGCAATGATGGGAAAAAATAAAGAAACATGTATTTTTCCACTTTCCATCATTTGGACCCATATTTCTTCAGCAATTCGCGGCAAAAAAATTTAAAATGTTAACCCTTTCGAGAATAAGTTGATGATGTCACGAATCCTTTGACGAGCGTTGCGCCGCTACTCCTAGAACATTATTATTTGCACGAGGTCATATGTTCTCTGCACTCATGAGACCGAATCCTTTTCTCATTCAAAGGCATCTATGAAGAATTAAATGAACTGGAATTCTACAGACGTCACCAACTTATGAAAAATGGGCGAAAACTCTCCTATTGTTTTTTACTCTAAACTTATGAGAGAGTGACTGAACTTTATCGCAGTGACCTATCGTTCCTTTCCTTCAAATGAATATCAATAAACCGCATTTAGAGTCATAAATTTTACATTATATGTTAGACACTATATAATAGGGTGGTTTCCTATTATTTTTTATTGCTTAAATCGAAAGATTATTACTCCTGGAGTATGTTTTTCAAGCTTTTAGATTTTTAAATACCGATATCTATTTTTAGCGATTAAATGAAAAGTGAAAATTTTCAAACGCAAACGCAACGGCTAAGTATGAATGATGGGAAATCGCCGTGTGACGTCAATCTGGTTCCCGCTGTCGTCGTGTGAGGTGACCTTGGGGCGAGGCTTTGAGCGCTGATACGATGCAGGCTGATAGCCGGTAGCGCTTGGCTTAAATAAGGATTATTAATACCTTATCAAACGAAGGAAACTTTCCGACCTTAGGCAGTTTTAATAGGTGATTATTAAGACATGTTTCCCTGAGCTCTGTGCCTCATGCATGCATTGGTAATGTCAGACGATGCAAAACTCCTATCTACTCGTATAGAAACTAGGTCCCTGTGACGTCACGTGAAGTGGCATCGCATAAGTGCCAATCTGGCCTTTTTCAAATGCGGTTAAAATTTACCATTGCCATTCGTCTGAACAGGGATTTCTAAAACCAAATAATTTGTATATTATGAACACACTAATGGTGGGTAACGAATCGCAATCAATGGCTTTCGTTTTCTTTGATGAAGGAAACTACCCTATTTTTTCAGTGAAAACACAACGGTACTTAGATGATCTTATTTTTAAAATACAAGACCGAGGTATATTAAAATCAATTTTTTTCACATAACTTTCAATTGGACAAGCGTATTTACGTTTATTCTCGGCGAATAAATTCCATGTTTTACTTATTTTCAAATCCAAAGCAAGAGGAATAGGTCTTTTCTATTCTTGAAGATACACATGAACGACAGATATCTACGCCGCAAATGAGCAGTTTTTTGAGAGAGACTAATGCTTGAGAGCTCATTTCACCAAAGGCTGCACTTCTTTTCCTTGAAACCAGTGCCTACTTTGCGAGAGCACACCATTTTCTGACAGGTTGGGGAGAAAATTGATGCATCTCTCCAAAAATAGTACGCTTCCCTCAGGAGCAGCTTCTTCCGCCAAGATTCATATAAATGACTGGCAATCACTCTTCACCTCGTTGGATTCCACAATCCACGAATCCACAAATGGTCTCGCAAGAGAATGTGAAAGAACCTCCGACCTATACATTAACCAATAAACCTAATGCACATGCTAACGGGACTACGATACCGTGAAAATACAGTGGTAGCCGAGAAAAATCAAGGCAGGGTTAATGGGTAAGAAATTCTAATTTCTAATATAACTACGACAGGGTGATATATGATGTGTTATATTTGTCATTTTTATGCAGAAATACGGATTTATGCGTAGTTGCTTTTGAACAGGAATGTTAATGCTCGCTCCTACGAACGTAGCTCTTTCTCTAGAGACACACAGTATTGAATTCTTATAATATAGCAGAGTAAAAAAAATATACTAGTAATTTTTTGTAGGAAACGAAATTCACTGTAAAAATGCAAACAATAAAATCTCCAACTTATTCACAAATCAAAAAACCTTAATGATTATTTATTATTGTTTAGACAGGTAATTACTAGTACAAGTCGCTTTTCCATCTCTTCGCCCTACGACACATCTCAAATTGGACCCTCCAGGTATAATTTGTAACAAGGTTTTATCCCTTTCATTTCGTATTAAAATACTATTGCATTACTCTCGTTTGCATCACATTCAAACTTACAACACGGTACACCGCATTCATTTCCCGCTTATTACTAATTCCATCAAATTATATCTCCTCATTATTAGGTGAACAATTACTCATTATTAGTAGCTGAAAGAAATGCCAGTCAACCATGCAAATCGATTTGGGGAGTAAAAAAGAACATGCTTGTGTTCTGATACAATAATTCTCAAATTTACCGAGTTAATAGAAGATAACGTCATACCTTCTAGGGCACGCTTTTGCTAATGTTGTTATACCGAGAGCTGCAAAGCGCAGTAGTATTTCATAATATAAATAGTGCCTAACACGGTGTTGACGTCATAAATAGTGCCTGCCGGAGAAACCCAAAGGGACACAAAAATGTGTGCAGTTGGCCTAGCACGACATTTAAGGAAGGGGAGAAAAAACCACGCAAGAGAGCCGTGACACACACCGCATTCGAAAGGGGGAAGGGAAAAAAAACCTCCGCGGAGATGAAGATAAGTTGCACGTGGGTGGAAACGAGCTATGCTTACGGGGAGTAGGAGATGGGTAAAGGGTTTTTGGGGCCACGAGGACCAAAGAGGTAAAAAGGTTCTAGACGGGATATTCTCTGAAGTGGGGAGACCTCTCTTAAGGAGGAAAAATACGTCCAGGAACAAAAAAAGAGGAATATAACGCACTCATCCCTCGAAATTTCCAAGAGAAATTTTAAAAGGAAACCTTGCCGCCGCTATACGACCAGAGAAGAGGAACCTTTTGTTTGCATAGGAAAACGAGGCGCGCGAAGAAAGATAGCAAAAAAAACATAACAAAACAAAATAAAAACACCATACCTGTGTTAATGCTCTTTTTTCAACCAATGTAAATCATCGTTAACGGCGTAATGTCGTAATTTATTTTCTGCCTTTCGGCTGAAAAGGGGAAAGTCTGAGAAAGGCTGGCATTTTTCGGCTCGCTCCATTTCCTTTGTTTTCACCTCTTATTTCTACTTCATTGGCGGACGAGTCTCAGCGGATCTTTCGTTTTCACCTACGATAACGTTTCTACCTCTATTCGCTCGGGCACTTTGGGATGGATCCTAAAAGAGAGTGGTCCTTGCTTTCGTTTGCTGCCTCCTCCACCGGTGGAACTCACATTTCTTTCAATTTTCCTTTCCCTTCCATTTACTTTCCTCAAAGACGCATAAACCGTATTCAATATTTCAGGAGATATAACCGAAAAGATATTAAGAATGTTGGCCACGTTATGCATTCGGGACAGAAATAAAATAAATGGAAAAAAATGAAATATCTTTCACAAACCGAGACAAACGAAAACGTCATTCAACTGGGAGGAGGCTAATATTACGTATTTTGGATCCGTGGATACATGTTGCGAACTCATACAGCACATAAATTATTATTGGGTACTACACATGCGTGTAGGCTCAATACATATTTCAAAATGCCATCATATTTTTACGCTTATTTCTTATACCCTAGAAATAATCCCTCAAACATTACGCGATGATTTAGATTGGTCGAAAAAGGAGCACAAACGTAGGTATAGCATCTTAATTTTGTTTCATTATATTTTTTGCCATCTTTCTCCACGTGCCCCGTTTTCTTTAGCAGTAAAAATACTCCTCTTCTTGATTGCATTCGGCAGCAAGGTTTCCTTTTAAAAATTGTCTCGGAAATTTTGAGGGGTTGGGATACTTCACTTGCCTATGAGCAGCATTCTGAAATTGATTAGGCCACATGGGAAGAATATACCTGAAGTTTCAGGAAGTATATTAAGCATAATATATTTCCTATTTTTAAATAATATTCGTCGTTAATGAGCAATCTCACTCTCAGCAAAGTTTAATAAACAACTATTTAATTTTTTGCAACCCGCAAGGTGCCAACCGCAATCCTAAGTAATTGTCATTTATCTACATTTGCTGAGTACTTAGCATTAACAGTAGTTTTTTTCCTATATTTACTATTTATATTCCGCCGTACCGGTATTATATGATATTCAAGTCTTCACATTCCATTCAAGCATACACTAGTTAAAGACTGCCGTAAAAGAAACAATCCACTTTTAACAGCCCATTCGTATCGATTACATATAATTATGTATTAATTTATGTTGGCCAAATTTAAATGAATATTTGTTTTGAACCTTTTTAGATATTGAGAAAATATGGGAAAAGAATGAGAAAAAAGCTATTTCAGAGGTCTCTGTGACTGTAAACCTCAAATGACTGCAAATGGAATATGCAATTACTGATTACTCTTTGAGTCAATGAATAAATAACAATGAATAAACGTTATCGAAATACTTTTGGTCGGGCAAATATTTCAGTAAGTAGTGCTCTGCTGTAACTACAAATTATTTTATCAAAGAGTAGTTGGTGCACATGAAATGATGGCAAAGTAGTAACATTCATCACGTAAGGTCGATGAGGTGGACACGTTTTTTCATGTAGGTACTATGGAATGATTTTTAATTTCCTCTTTATTAGTAAATTAAAATATGATAAAGTCTAATTTCTGAAAATTATATATTGTATCATTCGATCTTTTTGAAACATTTTATTTTTATGCATTATTAAATTACTTTGGAGTATCGAAAATTAGCAATAAATTACAGAAATCACTATATTGATAGTCAGAATATGAAAAACAATTTATACTCCTATATATCTTGGCAATATTTTTGAATCATTAATATCATTCTAACGAAATGTACCGTTTTTGAATTCAATGGAATCGAATTAATTTTAATACACGTACAAGACAAAAATGGCCATGCTCATATTATTCCAATTTTGAAACATCAAATAATTTATATTTTTTCCTGCGCGACTTTTCCTGCACAGCTCGGGAATATATAGCGTCGGGCATTATTAAAAATTAAAATGATCCGTGGTCTCGTAACTTCCTATTTGTCTAATTATACCAAAGCAACGTTTTCACGTGGTATGCTGTTGTAACTGTTCTCGCAATTATTCCACAAAGAAGAGCAATTTATCCCCAGATTTAGATTTATGCCTCGTGTGCTGTCGATATTGACGAAAATTCAATTTAATTCCACCATAGAACCCATGGCTTTCGAAGCGATGTGTGGAGAGCTGAATGCCCAGTGATTTAATTCATGGCTGCTTGTAAATCGAGAACACTTCCCTGGCTAGTAGCGCGAGGCAATGGAAATATTTGCATGTATCAAAGGCATTAATATGTCCACTAATAAGTAGGAACAATATCAAATCCCCCTTGGCAGAACGAATCAACAATATCAGGCAGAACAAAAGGTTGGATTCAGCCTCGTTCAAGCGTGTGAGTCAAGTGAAAACACCAATGGAAATATCCAGGGAATTCCTAATAATTACTATTTCTATTTTCTTCTTTTGCATTTCTTTTCATCTGAATACGGTTGACTCTAAACTTTTAACACATCAGTAAAAAATGAAATGCCTTTAACTCTACCTTCAAAGTTATCTGCTAAACTATCCTGTCTCTTCACAAAAACACGATACCGAATTTGCTTAAAAATAGGTGACAGGTCATTTTTTCATCCTTAAAATATGTATGCATTAACTCAAAATATAAACTGGAAAACACTGAATAATATTGAAGAATAAAAAGAAACGTCTGAAAGATTTGGGAAGTCTGCTTTAGGAAGTAATTACAAATGAAATACAATACCCCGAGATTTCCCTAAAAGATTTTTAATAAGTATAACATGTCTCATATTATTCGGGTAAAATACGATGGCAACACCTGTAACATGAAAAAGCTAATAAGCGCTTGACATATTAAAAACAAAAACAAAGCAATTGCAGGAGAGATAGATGAGGTAGTGTGTTATGAGGAAAATATTGCTAGAGGAATATTTCATAGTTGTTCATTTGAGTGAACGATTTACGAAAATTGTAAATATTTTGGTGGAATGTGCATGGCTTTTAGCAAATAAACATCATGAACTATTTGTTAAAATAATAATAAAAGAAATTTAAAACCTCTTCATTTTTTAAGAGGATTAGTGAAAGAAGTTTTGGTCTCTTTAAATCAATAGTTCTACGACCAAAATTTTTCATTCATACATATGCGTACAACCCGCAAGGATAAATGTTTCTTAGCTCACTGTTTTGCATTTATTATGATTATCAGTCAATAAGTTTCGTCCGTTTTATCAAATAATACTTCTTTTCTCATCAAAATCAACCAAAAAGCCGTACAATCCATCCCCATACGAAGGCGACTTAATTGAAATTAAATTACTGATTTGGAAATGCTTCGGGCATCATATCTGCATGGTGCCGTTTCCTGTTATAAGAGACAGTCTCGAAATTACTGCATTACGTAGAGATGGACGTTTTCCTCGATACATTCTCAGGAACGGAATTCCATATGCGGTTTTGGCCGTTAATCTTCGGTGGAATTCAAAATTAGGTACGGAAGCTCAGTTTATAGCAAATTCTTCTGTTTATTATATATATATATAAAATTATATAAATTTAGACATAAATGGCAATTACCATTGATGACATCACCATATCTCATGTTGAGACAACTTAACAGTCTTTTGTTCCCATACAGTCATCTTCTGACCAACTCAACTATAGCCACATTTCACGTAGCAATTTTAATTCATTCTAGAGCATTTTAAGGCAAATTAAAAAAATATCTACGCTCGTTTACGCCAGCAAAGAAAAAATTCATTTCCATTTTTTTACTTTAAAATGCATAGCTAATTAAGGAAAAAATCATGTCTGGGACCTAAAATATATGGCGCACGTTTTTCTAGTTTCAATATAATCGGAGTTAACATAAAACAATGTTCAGCGAAATGAAAGTTCTTTAACATTTCCCTAATCCAAACTTGTATTACTAATAAAGTCTATAATCACTCAGGAGTGAATTCATCACCCCTCAGAAATATAAATGTAAAATGTAGGGCCATCAGTCTATGCCAAAAAGCTTTTCCATAAAAATTTTAATTCAAGAATGAGAAACAGCATTTTCCGATCTTAACGAAAAGTGGTGAAACAACTTTCTATATTCCCTCCATAGTACTAAAAAATCTTGTTTGTATAGCGGAAAATTACCATCTTCATTAGGAAACGAGTAAGTAACCACATTAACCTGGTGATACATTATGATTATAGCTGATTAGTGCCGGGATACTATAAAGGCCGTGTATGGGGTAAAATATAATATACTTATTCGACTATCCTTTATTATGGATATTTTTAAATACAAGATATTGAAATTCCAAAATATCGTAATACTTAAGGTGGATTTTTAGGAATATTTAACTCTTAAATAAAGTGAATCAATAAAAATTAAACAATAAATAAAGTGAATCAACAAAAATCAATAAAAGTTAAGCAATTACCGCACCGCGGTGCACCGTGATTATCGAATTATTTCCTTGAATCCTTCAAACGAATGCATGCAACAAAAGATATTTCTCTCGGGTAACTTTTTTGTCTTACTTCTAATGTTTCCTGCTAATATAAATTAGAGGTATCATATTACAGAGAAATTAGAGGCATTGGATTAGTTCAAGGCCTTGCAGGAAATAAAAAATCACAATATAATGATAACTCGAAATAAGACGGAAAAATGAAAAAGGATGGGCCAATAAAAAAGGCTGTCTTATATATCCAACGGTGCCGGTAAGCAATATTTTTTTACTATTTAATCGGCAATGAAGTGCAAAATAGCATGAAGGAATATTTCTGTTACGACTATCCTTAGAAAATGAGAACAACTTCAGTAAGAGGTTTCTCGGGGGAACTTTTAGGCATGTTGGCCAAAAATTTGATTTTAATACTTTTTGAAGTTGTGAAAAATACACATAAATATACCTATATTTTTTCAACTATAGCTCAATGAAAAAAGTATTCGGCTCTCTATCCTTGCACAGACACAATGAAGATGGCCCTGAGGAACATATAATAAAGGATATATCCCTGGACAGCGGTTTTGTACAGCGTCTGTAGGGTGTTCATGACATAGTTTCCTCGTTCTTCAATGGCACTTGAAGAGTGGCGGAAAACCTCCACCGTGGATTTTATTCGAAAGACGCAAAAGGAACAATAAAGATATAAATCTGCTCCTAAGCTTTGAGTGAACGTGGGGTGAACGGTTGGGTTTGGACAATGTATTACAATAAAAAGTTGACAGAGGGTGTAGCTTTGAATGGAACTTCGCACTACCGCGTGGAAACAAAGCATTGGATAAAACAAAAGAAGAGAGGAGTATAACGGTGGCTGTACACTGAGCAATGATTGAGGCTGGGGTTTTATGAAAGTCAATTGTAATTGAAACGACAACAAAGGCAGCTTACGAGTTTCAAAGTTTACTCCCTTTCAAACTACTTAGCGTCGCTGCAACATCGATATGAAGAGATCAAAGAGTACTACAACGAGGCGAACGTTCTCTTACTGAAACGATACTCCACGTATCCATCTATTAAAAAAGAGAAATAGCGTTGTATGTGGGAGCACTACTGATTAGCAAAATACCTATGTGATGAGAAACTTGAGGCGTAATTTAGTTCATGTGATAGCATGCGTTCCATAGCGCATGGACGGGTGTAATATGAGTATAAATTCCTGAGAAACTTAAGGATTCACTCATAACGTGATACAATGCGACCACACAAAACTATGATCAAGTCACCCCATCATTAAAGGCAAACGCTTGTATGGTCCAAAGATTTTTTTATCTACTGACCCAGATTTCGACACTCTACGTTATTTTTAAAATCAAGACTAACTATGGCCTTAAAAAATCAACTTAATAGTATACGGCGATATTTTGCGGAACCAAGTAGTAACAGGTGTTTCTTCATTGAAGCTTTCGCGGTAGTCAGGTTCAGACATCAATAAATAATTATCAATGGAAACTTTCGAATTTTATCAAATTTAAGATTTCTCTCCTACGAAGAGAATTTTATTAAATTTCTGACTCTATTGAAGTCAATATTTTTTAAGTAAAAAGGACGCCCGGTTTTTAAGGAATTTTGTCGTTCAATCACACTCCAAATCACTATTCACAAAAATAATTAGGTAGATGGAGGGGAATGGTATAGGTAAGGCAATCTATACCAGGGGTCTCCAATTTACTAGGCCACGAGCGCCACATTCCATGTTCCGAATCGCCCCGCGGGCCGGATAGCAAATTTGCCGATGACTGAAGGATTCGATACCAACGTCTACTGAAGTGTCCGGTGGCGTGTTTCTTATTTACGAAGAGTTAAAGCTTACTTTGACGTGCAGTACAGCGCTGCAATGCTCCTAGCGGCGTCTCACAGAGTTAAACGAGCGAGAATCGTGTGCTACTTGAAACGAGTGCGCGGGCCGGATGAAAGGCCCCTGGCCGGATCCGTCCCGCGGACCGTATATTGGAGACCCCTGATGTATACCATTTAGCCACTCTTGCTCTTTATCGTGATATGTGACGTCATTATTTCAGGTTCATTTGCTCGTTCAGGAAGAATTTTTAACTGAGGAAAGGAAACGTTTTCAGTAACGTAAACACAATGAAGACTCAATGCCCAGTCACAAGGCCGATGAGCCGCGATACACTCGATATGAGTTGGTGATGTTATCAAATTAACTGCGAGAGCGTTAAAGTTATTTGTTTTTCGCCTCGAACGGCTCGAGAAATAGGCGATTGAACGAAAAACGTAAAAAAAAGCGGGTATCATCATTTTATAACCATCAAAATTGACTGTAACATAAAATTTGTGAATAAGCCCATTTCCATCAGTAATACGATCAAGTGCATCATCAAAGACGATTGTATTTCAGCAAAGGTACACGCAGTATCGAAATGTTTACGCACTACCTGCCGTTCGGGTGCAAAACTTTGATTTACCATAGAGGATCATTAGAGAAAATACCATAGAAGAAATTAGAAAAAAAAGGAAACTACGGAATAACAACCACAAGAAGGAAAGAGAGAGGTATCCTTTGAGGCAATAAGTTTGACTATTGGCAGAAGATTTTTGGTCTCAGTACCAAGGTGAAGCCGAAGGTCACCCTCAATAGTAATTCTCGCGTTGGGATATGGCCCAGGGCAACTCTAATTCCCCCTTCCTTGACTGTGAGAGAATGTGCCCATGGCTTATTTTGAGATCAGGTCTAACCTCACTCGACTTGTTTTCTTTCATGGATCGTCCCAGTATCTCCATGTATTTGTTGAGGATGGTGCGTACCTAAAGACGACATTATTTCTAATATCCGAGAGTTAAAATAACTTCTTGCGTATCGAGGGGAAACATACAAGAAATATTTATAGCAGAACCCTGTAGAATCTAGGATTCATTAAAAGGAATGTGTGGGAAGGTTATCGGTTCATAAAATTTTATTTAGGTACTATTTCCCACTCTCCAGGCCACAACTTGAATACGGAGAGGGCATATGGGATCCGGCACAAAAAGTCTTAATCCTTGAGCTTAATAAAATACAAAGGGAAGCTGCGCGTTTCGTGAAAAACTGCTATCTGTCAACAAAGACCGTTACACAGCTTTAAGACGAATTAGGCTGGAAGATTCGGGATTACGTACTTGGATTCGCTGGCTAACGCAAAGAATAGAAATCTTTCAGAGCACCACGGAGGTTCATCACTTTATAACCTCAATAATATTCATCAGTGGCGCAAGAAGGAATATGCTTTGGGGGGATTGGATTGCCTGGGAAGGCAACCCCCCAGGTAACGGGGGGGGGGGGGGTCCGGGAAATTTTTTGAAAAATAACATGCCTGGAAATACATTTAAAATGATTATGGAGCTAAAAAAATAAATTTAAACAGATGCAGTTATTAAATTTCAAAACTAGACAATATTTTTAAATAATATTTTTATTTCTCCGATGCTTTGGGGGATTTATCCCCAAGTCCCACCCATAGCTACGCCATTGACGTTCATTTGTCCGACAGAAATAATACATTCATATTAAGAAAGATATTTTGCCGAACGGATGGTTACCGGAATTCTAATGTCCCCAAATATGGGATGAGCTCTCCCCTAACCTTATTAAATATACCTTTGGGTTGAAAAAGTAATGAGAGTGACAACAAGAAACATGCGAAAAGTAGGATGTTTCCTCTTCATCTTCGACCCCAACGAGAATCCGTCCAACCCGCTGCATACCTACAACATCTCTTCATAGTTTCCATTTGGGAAACTTTTTCCCACACACAAATACACTCATCTGCAAAAACACCCCACGTCACGTGACCTCGTTTCCCTCATCCACGTCGGGCGGACGCTCGGCTACCAAGCGCTTCCAAACCAACGCCACGTCCTCCTCTTTCATCCTTTTGTTTTATTGGTGACTTCCACATCAACGGTTTCCTGCGTGTTTTTTTTTAGTTCGCACCAACTCTTCCAAAGGTCCGCGCGGCGGGGTCTTCTTTTTTTACTATTTTTTTTCTCTTTAGCAAGTGCGGTTTCCTTTCCCTATGCCTCCGCCGCTAGAGTGCGCGTCCTTCTCACCGCGTACCGTACATACAATTCCCCTCTTCGCGTAGTTACCCTCCCAGTTCCTTGCCTTCTTTTGTCCCCGGCCATTTTCTTTCTCCCGCTTTTGAACTCTCGGACGGATACCTATTGTTTGGCGTATGGGCAGCATTCCTCCAAAATAGCGACTTCATATGAAATACTCATTATTTTTTTACTCTTCCTTGAACTTTCAGCGTAAGACAGCTGACGGAGGTTTTGGAAATGTCTAGAGAAATACGGAACAGATCGCAGGCTTCCGTCCTGACGATGAGGTTCATGGTTGCCGATGTTTCCACAGAAGAGTAATCCATTTGTATTAAGGCATCGTCAGGCATCATCATCAGAAGTTCTTATGAGGATATATAAATCTTCCGTCGAAACGTCGATAGCCTCATCTTTCTAACTGAATAATGATATGAAAATGAAAAGAAATAACTCACCGATCTTCACCATTCTCCGTTATACACCTCTGATCTTGAACGCCTTGCCCTTCTCAGCAACGTTCCTTGATGATCCTGGAAATAATCATATATTTTTACCACAGTATAATTCATTTAAACAAACACTTAGTTACCCACGCATTATCAACGAAAGATGTTTAAAAATTAATTTTGAACCTCTTAATTTCATCGCAAGAATCTGGCAATACTTATTATTTCGTTGCCAAGGAGTTTCCTTTTCCAGTTGAAGGCCAAACGCTATGGTGAAAATATGAGCTACGTCTCACGTTTGTACATTGCTTTGTTAAAATTTTACTTTTAACAATTATTATTTTCTTTTTAAAAAACAAATCCGAACAAACATCACATAAAAGCCTTTCGAATCTGCATATCCTCCAAACATACAGAAACTAGCTGACCCGGCGAACTTCGTACCGCCTAACAATCAATGAACTTACAGTTTACTTACACCATTTATAAATCAAGAGCGGCTGTATCGTTTTTAATCATGTTTAATTTATTATAATAAAATAAGGATACAAATTATATAAAAATACGTAAATGAGTACCAAAATTGCTTGTCAGAAAGACATTTTCTTTATTGAATCTACAGAGGGTGAATCGGAGCACGTTTACGCGGATTTTTTTCAACCAATTTTCTTACGTTTTAGCTTAAGAAACTTTTGGCATTATGGTTTAATAAAGCAGTTCATGAAATAAAAATTATACGCATTCAGTTGTTGGCTATTTGCGTTATTAGCTGTAAAAAAATGTTTTTAGGTCCAAGTCTGTTGCATACACTTGGCCCATTCAGGGGGCAGGTTGACACGACCCCAGACCGACGCTTGACTGATGCTCAAAATCGTGCAAGAAAAGCCCCTATGAAGCAGCATTCGCATTAAATGACTTAAGGCGCGCCAGTTTTAGTATCTCTGTTTGGAAAAAATGCACTGCGTAAACGTACTGCATGCGTAAACGCACCACGGTGAGCCCTACACATTCGGGTTTAATGTCTTGCGTCAAGCACCTTCTGAGAAACAGCAGTTTTTGTTTTGTTATCAGGCGCAAGATGAAGCGGATGAAGCTAAATAAATATAGCGAAGCAAAGCAGTGACGCAGCGACCCCCCCATCCCCCCAAAAGCTTAGAGAATTTTTTTAATGAAAGATTTTGTTAAAGAAGAAAAGGAATTTCTCAAATGGCCGTATAATTCTCCCTGCTCGTCCACCTTGCAAGTCGAAAAATTTTGCTGCGTTGGTGTGCGGGAAGGGGGAGAATTAGCAGGGAGAATTATACGGCCATTTGAGAAATTCCTTTTCTTCTTTAATCCATTGAGGCCGTAGAAGCTCAATCCCCATTTTTTCCAAAGATTTTGTTATTAATATTAGGGGGACGGATGACTAACAAACAAAATATATTTAACTATTCACACAGCCACAAAACCCACTATTTTGAACCATTTATCTTAAAAAATGTCTGGGGGAAGTGCCCCCACACTTCCCGCTTACCTTAGCGAGTTTTCTATACCCTACAGACCCGTGGTATTAGCTGCGCCCAAAACCCCCTATCCTAGCTACGCACTTGAAGCGAAGGAAGAAATACAGAGGATGGTTTATCGACTCGTGAACATAGCACGCTAAATTGACCATGAGAAAATCATGGGTTTTCATTAGCACATGAGCACAAACAACACAAAAACTGAAAGAATGACCATGCAATTTTTTAATCGTTATCACGAATGCAACACGAATTGTAAATTGAATACGTTTAAGCTCATAAAGGGCATATGAGTTAAGATCATGGAATCTACGGAAATAGGACTTCCTAACCTTTGAATTTTCCTTTGAGTAAAGTTGCGTGAATCACATTCATCACAATTTTTTTTAATGATCAAACACGTTCCGTTGGATAGTTATGGTTGGTTTAGCCTTCGAAAGATCATGAGCACAGAAACTACATTTTTCTGTAAATCGTGCCTTGGTAAGCCAGGTACGTCCAAGGACTTAAAATATTCAGATAGATAGTTGGTGATTTCGTCTTCGTATTTTACACATTTAAAAGATTCGAAACCATGCAGAGTACGAACTATTTGAATTTACCTCGTTTTAGTCATCCACATCTTCGTTCTTGCTCGCTAAATCAACCACCTTTGATTCTTTTGGTGATCAATCATATTCTGGAACTCTTTGTTGATGAGCTCACTGAAACTAATTTGCAATCATTCCAAGGAAATGAGTTAAAACTACTCGATTCCTTGACAGGAACACGGACATTACCGTTTGTCAACAATTGCTTGGACATTTGTTTACAAACACGGTAGTGAAGTGTCAACTCGAGCTGGGCCACGGCTGGGCTTACAATCCGCTCGAATTAAATTTTAAAAATGTAATTTTAATTTAATTAATATTTTGAATATATTTAGTAATTAAAATGTTATATTGTTACAAAATGCCGTTATTAAAGTGGTAAAAACCAAACAAATTATTTCATTAGTAGTTTTGACCGACTTATCAATTGTTGTGTTACTATAACTCCTAAAAGCAGGAAAGAGATGAATTTTTTTTGTGAAATTATCCTTTTTTTAATGGCCTATATGTTAAACCCGCCTGAGACGAATCCAAAGAACCAAATCTCATTGAAATCGGTGCAGCCGTTCTCGAGTTATAAGTGTTCTAACTAACACGATTTTCGACTTTCTTTTATATATATAAGATGTGACTCATAATTTTGTGGAATTTTTTAGTGTTCCCCCCCAAATTTTTGATACCCCCCAGAAATTCCTCCGAATTCCTCCGAACTTATCCGCAGAACTTCTCCCGCTAAGGACTTGTCGCGCTAGGGTTTTTCGCGCAAATGCCCTTCGACTCAAAGGCTCGGAGACTCTAAGTCTCGGAACTCTTGTCTCCGAACTCTGCCCTCCGAAATCTGCCAACCGAATCAGCCAACCGAACCAGCTGGAGATCAAGACTTATATAGGCAGTGCGGCGGAGGAACACCTACTCCTGGCAATCAAGGGGAAGTGGGTACTGAGGCATAAGAATGCAGTTTGGAGTGAGAAGTACTGCACTGGTCCTATCACAACTCTCTCTCCCTCCAACACCTCATCCTACTTGTCTTTCCCCTCCATGAATCCAATAACTGCCTCCACCAGTTATCACTCCACTTGGCTATGTCTCCAACCCAGGAGATAGAGGAGAGAAAACCCGGCGGTACGCGGTACTCAACCTCGGCTTAGATGACGGACGTTTTGCAGAGGTCCCAGTCTAAACGGGTGCCTACCGGGAGATTTACACCGATGCAGCTAACTTGGACATCGCCCTATTACCCCTCCACTCCTTTGCAAATTCCCTCCCCTCCACCCTGACACTGCTCGGTGGTCGGCCAGGCCTCTTCTTTCTTCGGCGCTCGTGGTGGACATGTTATAGATTGCTCGGCTGAGAGGGTGATTTCTGCAAAATCATGCAGCTTGTACTTGGCCTTTGGTAATGTTTCATATGAAATTATTAGTTATCATCGTTGTTTTCAGTAATAATTTTTATCTTGAATATTTCTACTTGTAATAGATGCCAGTGGAAAATGACTCGTAATTTTCCAACAATTGTTTCTTTGAGCGCTGATTATTCTTGTTTGTGAAGTCTTTCCCTCAACCAGCTAGTGACAGATGATCGGAGTTCCCTGTGTCTGGGGCTTACGTTCAGAATCTAGAAGATTTAAAGTCGTTATGTCAGAATTTTCTAAGGCCAAAAAATAAAATAAGGACAAAAAATAAGGACCAAATGAAGTATTTTCTCCTAAAACAGCTGCGATGGATTGAAATATCAAATCTAATGTCGAAAATTAACATTAACGGCAAACAATCTTAAAATATCCCCATTGTTTCTCAGCTAGTGTCGCAGAGTAAGTATGGCATTAAAGGTATAATTGCTTGTTAATACTAAAACACGTGCCATCTCAATTCAATTTCCATTCCTCGATATCACTTGCTCTATTCTTAGTGAATTTAAAACAATGTTTCAAAATGAGAAGTTAATATTTATCTACAAACGAAAGTGAACAAAAACACCGCCGAAAGAAGAGATAACATTAGTTAAGGCAGAAAAATTATGGCAAAAATCTTATTTTGGCAGTAAAATTCATCACGCTCCCTCCCCCAAAATGCGTCAAAAATTAAAGCTATTTTTCTCTCTCTAAAGAAGAATCTCCTCTTGTTTCTCTCTTACTTGAGAATGTTTGGACTATACATATCCACATTTTTTATTCCCTGAAATTACAAAAAAATGAATGCGAGCACAAACAAAAAAAACTCTCTCGGAATGTATCTCTTAATTTCTCTCGCAGCTCACAAGCATCTTTTATGGCATTTTTTCCTCTTTTTACCCGCACAGCTCTCTTTTTTTATCATTCCATAGTCGTAAGAGTTTCAACACAGTCCCGGCCCTTTCTTGCTCTCCCAAACTCCCCCTCCATAAACTTTGGCCTTAAAGAAACCCCGTCCTTAAACCACGGAGCCCAAACACGAGTGAGCGTCTGTAAATTACCTTTCTTGTAATCGAGAATTTCTCATTAACAGGGTGCGGGCGAAAAAATTTGTGCCAAATTAAACGCCTACCCATGCGATAGACGTTTCAGCCCCCAACTTCCAGCCCCTGCTCTCTTGAATTTAACGTAATCCTCCCTCAATCTTGCTTTCTGTTATCATATCTGCCCAATACGAATAATATCACAAGTTGAAATACATGCTATATTTGTCATGTTGCACCTTTATATTTCAACTGGATCAAGTGTTTAACGCGTTCCTCTTTTTGTAAATACTGTTTTAATGTTACCGGTCTCACAAAATTTTAAGCTTTGTTGAGTTACTAAACGATTGAAATTCCTACAAAATAAGGAAAAATAAAAAAAAACCAACATCATTTAACCTTTAGATTCATCTTGGAAAAATCCAAATGCCATCTGAAATGAAAAATAATTTCTATGGGGAATATCTAACTTGAGGTTAGATATTCCCCATAGAAATTTGCAAAAAAGTTGCAATTTAAAAGTTGCAAATATCAACTTTTTTAGTTATAATTATGACTTGCTTTTAATATAATGAGGCGGATGTGAATCCTTCCTCAACTCATAATAAGGCCTACTCCCTTTCATTGTTCTTAAAAACCCTATCCTCTTTCTTCCTCTCCCTTTTTTACTTAACATTCTACGCTCTATCACCGTTTTCAAAATCCCCTATCCCCTTAATATTTTCTCCATCTATATCTTCAGTCTCTTCCGTATCTCAACTAGAAGCTTCCCCTCTTCACCCACCATGTCCAGCACTTCGTCGTTTCTCCTCCTCTCCGTCCACTTTACTTTCTCCATTCTTGCCCACACATCTCGAAAGCGTCCATTCTTTTCTCATCCTCTTTCCTAAGAATCCATTTTTCCGCACCGTAAAGCGCTATACTCCAGATCAGACTGTTCACTAACTTTTTCTTGAAACCCTCACATAACGTACCTCTCATAAGCTCCGTCTTGTTCAAGAACACCTCCTTTTGCCAACCTAATTCTCTTCCTGATGCCCTAACTACTGTATCCATTTTCCTCTAATATGCTACCCAAATAGCTGAATTGCTCTACTGGCTCAAGTTTTTCCCCCACAAAATTTTACATTGAATGCCACATTCCTAGCTCGTGATGCTCTACAGAATCGCAACATTTATGTTAACTTTGATCTTCTTGTGATTAATATTAAGGTTATATTCGTAAAAACAATTCTTTAACGCATCCACTAGCAACTGCAGTCCTCTCCTTGAATAGCCAATCAACACACCATCAGCAAACCTCATTGGTTTAATCATCAATCCCTCAATTTGCTTCAGCTTCCTAGTCACCCCAAGCTTATCATCCTGCGTACTAGTTCAAAAAAACTTCTCCTTCCCTCCTTCCCTGGATTCTATGGAAGCTCACACAATATATTCTCCACGCACTCATTCACAGCTCACTCGAAATACCTGTACCGACCACGGAGTTAGACACTAACTATTGCTTTTTTTCCATTTCAGCATAACGTCCCTGCTTGCATTAACCTATTCCTCACTAAATTGACATTGCGACCACGAACGGCATGTAAAATCTCAAAGAAGGCCATTTTCGTTCAATTCCTAGAGTTTTCCTCGGTTTGGCCTTATTTGCGAGACCATAATGTCAGCCATTGATCTTCCGTTGCAATGAGTACAGATTTTTCTTCCAAGAAATAACTTCCAGCACAAAGACACAGGTGAAAGGCATGTAAAAGAAACGCCAAATCCTCGTCTTTCAGTTTCATTGTAATAGCGTAAACTTGTAACTGACTGTGAACACGCTCTCCAGCAAAGAGGTAACCCCTCATTGACTTGAAAGCTATATGATTATTGCTTAGGCGTGGCTCCAATAGTACCTTAGGGTCATTGGCTTAAAGTATTACACGTACACGCTTAGCTGCAGCCCCATTAGTAAATGGCACCGTCATCGATCTTAGTAGCGGCCGAAACGATACCATTCACATATCTTCCTACGTATTTTCTTTTGCCCTCCCCATGATACTCTAACAGTACAACACTTCGAAAAAGGTACTCGGGCCCTTTAATAATGAAATTCTTCTTTCATATCTTATCTTTTTACTATAGTGTAAAAAAACCTCCAAGGCCCCAAATGATAACTCATTATACTGATATAATAACATGAAGCAATTACGGAAATCAATAGAAATAACATGTTTTCTCATGCTTTTATTATGATTATTTTTCTTGATCACGGAAACCGTAATTGAATTCATGTACTTAATTTAGATAATAAAAAACATTGTTGATAATAGGTAAAAACTATTTTAAAATGTTTCTCGACCTGAGTGATGCTTTCTGATGGCGTCGAATTTTCGAAAAACGGCTAGCTTTTCATATCAGATCCCCTGCTTTATTATGATATACATACAATCCGGGGCAAAGGAAGGAGAACACGTCCTGATGGTGAAAATAAGTCGTTTTTTCAGACTTCGACGCTACTACCAAAGATCACTTGGTGCGAATGTTCGAGATACATTTTTACTTTCAATGCACTTGGAAATCTAAAATCATTTAGCGAAAACAATTTTTAATACAAATTTAATTATTTTAAGAGATTTTTTGCTTTCTCTAATACACGCCAAATTTAATAATACCTGTACTGAGGGCTTATTTCAGCTCCAGGGGGGGAAGGGATTGAAGCATCCTAAAAAACCTCCTCGCCACTGCAATGAATGAATAATAAAAACCTAAAACAAACGAAATATTTTCTGAAAATAATACCTGCTTTAACTGATTAAACCCATATGCCTCATAAATGAAACAGAATTTCTTCCCTGAAGTGTTGGGAACTTCATCTAACCTAAAGAGCATTAATGGACTCACGGCTCATTTCAATTCCAGAGTCACTCTATCCGCTAAAGCGCTCTTGACGCCCATTGCAGCGATAGCCGGCCACCGTAAAATCAACTTCTAACGGAGATGGCTGGACAAAACTTCACTACCTCAATATTCCCTGACATGTCAGCATTTATTTCATCATTCAAAGACATGCCGTGTGTGAAAAATAGACACCTAAAGAACACCACGTTGTGTATGTTGCTGTTATTATTCTGTCATTATAATCTAAAAGACTTTTTTGCATAGCATATAACATTTCTTTTCATTAAGATCACACAACTTCAAAGTTAGTTTTTCAGCTGATGTATAACTGAAAAATTATGATACCGTAGAAAAATTTACCTGGCTTTTTCACATGTGAAACAAAAATAGTATTATTTGTTTTTCAATGGGTGCCCCCTCCTTAGATTTTCTTAATTGCATTCTCAGATATTTAATGAGAAAAGTAAAACTTGTTCCATAAACATTTGTCAATCCAGCCACTTTATTTCCTGCGGCCACATTTCTCGAGGTAGCTCAATGGTTTGATTAGAGAAATGAACTTGAGGCTCTTCAGATAATCGAAGACGTATTTCTAGGGCACCATATACTCACCAAAAGATCACGAAGAAAATGAAAATGCCATCACTTCTAGGCCTGAAAAACTTGACGAAAGTCATGTTTCAAACAATGATATAATAGTTTTAGCTTTTAAAGACACGATCGCTGATAATAAATGTCCAGTTAGAAAACAATGCCTATTTGAAACACAATTTTTCACCCAGAGCAAAGGAAAGTATTCCACTAGTAGAAATTCAATTGATTACTATATTATTCTCATCTATATAATACCGAGAGCAGTGATAGTTTTATTTTATAATCACGGCTCTTTGTCTCTAAGCAAGCTGCTTTTATAAAATCTGTAATTTACTTATTGTTACGGTAGTAATAGGGAATAATAAATAAAAAATTATTTTTAAAATATGGCACAGAGCCTGAGTTGTCACAGTGACAGGGAAAAATTGATCATCCCCAGACCTGGATCTTCTACGCTCTTTTCATCGGTCATTCGTGTCAAACATAATGAAATTCAATGTTTTCATGGATAATAACAAATGAAAAAGTGTGAATGAAAATAATAACCGCCTAAAACTCAATTTTTTCCCTAACCTCATTTATATCGTCCGTCTCTCTAGCACACATTATATTTTCGTATCGTCCACATTATAAGTTCCCATCTCTGAAAATACAATCTCTGATCCACCACTCGGTATTGCTCTCTCCAAGAAAGGTTTCCTAAAGCAGCTTACCTTTTAGGCCAATCATGTACGTAAGATAAGATAAGATTTATTGAAAGAGATTGAAATACTATTTTTGCAGCATCTATCCTTTCTCGATAAGAATAAGAAAGATACTTTCCAAAGGAAACTTATACCGAAAATATAAAGAAAATTATAAAAGTATTTTAGTCAGAAGTATGAAATAAAAAAAGGTACATGCAATTTGATAAAGCGCTGAGATACTACAGTGGCAGGAAATTTCGAATTTCCACAAGCTATAGAGCCTTTATGCACATTTTATCGGTCTGTCGCGTAACGCATATTCAAATTCAATAATATCAGTTATTTTAAGGGGAAATAACAAAGTAAATGCGACGCACTCTAAACCAATGACTACCTGGAATTATATTATTTTCTCCCAAGGCACATTTTACCTCCGCCTGATCCTCCAGTATATCCTTGTTTTAGTCCGTATTACCGTATTTCTTTCTTAGAACACCAATCTCTCTTTCATAAGTTGACCAAAACTTCTATAAGAGAACTTCCCTAGGGAATATATCTCTTAATGTGTAGTATAGGGAGAATAAGATCATATATTATTGATATAAGTCCTTACTCTATCTTTATCCTTTTCCAATTGAGTTATTTCTAAAATTTTCAAATTTTTGTGAGATTAACACGTTCATAAAATTAAAGAAAAAAATATTAAAGAACTTTATAACAGACAATAAATTAACACACTATTAATGTTATCATCATCAAAGTGTTTTACTGGATGAGGTAGTTTATTTCCCAGGCATGTCTCCCCTGTCCATGGGTCTTCCTTTGTCATTTCACATTTGAACCTATAAATTAGTTTCTACTCGAGCTTATAAATCCTATCATCTTCCTTGACATACCTCCCTTATCCGACATTCTCCCCTCTAAAACGGTTTCCGGGCAGAAAATTCAAGAATCTCCCCTGGCCTAGAATCATTTCCTTTAATTTTTCGGTCAGTCATCATAAATATATTGGAGTTAAATATTTTTCAGCTGATACATGCACGATTACAAGCGAGAAACAGTGGTCAGATACCTAATATTTTCCCTTATGGAAGTCTTCTGATGGATTTTTAACGTTCTATTTATCGGTCAAATGCGTCAAACATATTCGAATTCAATATTCCCATTCCACTTCTTCATTTCCCATTCTTTTCTCTAACACGGTTTTTGAGCATAAAAATTCAATGATTTCCCCCGTCTCAAATCACTTGCAATAATTTAATCAATCTGTCATGATAAATATATTTAAATAGTAAATTGCACGGGCTCTGTCCGCGTTGTCATTTTGGGGGCGACGTTTCTCCTACAGGCAGGGCTAAAGTGGAGAATGATTTTAGCGTGTCCGATATTTATATGGTAACGGCAGACTGGCAATGAGCGTGCTCACTTCTGAAATCGAAAATCTGCCCTGTTGTGAACCTGAACGCCACGAAAACCTACATCAGAAACTGAATTAAATATTTATTTTTCATATTATACAATTACTTATACGATTACAAACGAGAAACAGCGGACTGAGACTCCATATTTTCTCCCCAAGTATAATTTTCCCGTCCTTCGCTCTGTATTCACTCATTTTCGTCCGCGCTATCCGGCTCCCTTCCCTGGAGCGTCACCCATCCCTCCTCCACAAGTCGGCCCCTTACTCTGTCAACCCCTTCTCCTCTCCTCGCCGAGTGTGTCACGTTGTGTCGTCGGCGAAACATTAGCGCGTTCCCCGGCACACTTTCGTTTTCATCCCCCGTCCTCATTAACCCATCACTCCTTCCCTTCCTCTCTCTTTCACTCGTCCACTCTGCTAGCGCGATGATGCTCGCCTGTGCCACCCTTCTCATCTAACGGCCCTCCACTGTTGTATTTTTTTTTTTTTTTTTTGCGCCTCGCTCTCCTCAACTTAATCCCGCGCGAAATTTATGCTTTCGGAATGACCCTCATGCACGTGAAAATAGAGAGGAATAGCATGCGGAGGACGTAAAGAGGAGTGAAAGCAGCTCTTTTGATAATGTCCCGTCCGAGTCGCGCGTCTCATACGCTCCCGAAATTATGTATAAAAAAAGATGAAGGACTTTGGATAGTTTCCTATCCTCTGTTTGGCCGAGGAAAATTGGAATATCCTGGCAGCTGAAGCTAAAACAGTTCGTGTGCCTGAAATTAATGGCCGTTGCGTGAAGATTGGATACAATGGAAATTTTGAATATATCGCAAAATATTCTATTACTGAGTCCAACGGTTTTAGATACAACTCGGTTTCGTAAAAATAAACGACCAAGCACGAAAAAGTGGAGAACCTGAACATACTCTGATGTTCTACGCATTACGTCTAGATTAAACAATGGCCATTGCTATGAAAAAATCTTTCATCGAAATAATGGTCTTACGTTGAAACTGCAATGACCACAGGGGTGATTCATTATAAGTTATGTCATAACTGAAAGGCATCGTATTGACCAAGTACACCGGTCGATATTGATATAGTCAGAAAAAAAGGTTTTTCTATAAATATTAAAATTTTAATGCATAGAAAAATCGGAAAGAATTACTTTTCACAAATATTTAGTCATTCTAACACAAGATAGTTATAGGAAAAGTTTCTACAAGGACTTCCACCAGAATAGAAGAGCAATTTAAGACGCATTTGTCATCCAGAGTTAGAAAAGCATAACAAGACAGCCATAAGAAATTGTTATTTTCAAAATCGGCCCCCTGGCCAGGCGCTGTTTAATAATGGATACACTGCAGGGAGGAATACATTAAATTAGGAACATAAAAATGCTAGATATAGGAGAATGAAAACTTTCCCATCCAGTGATATTTTAATAGCAGCAAAAATATGGCTGCCAAATACGGGCTGACGGGAACTCAAACGAAAATGAAGAAAAGTCAAAAGCTCGTACTTGAACGCCTAACACATTACATCATGTCATCGAAATAATGAAACTGAGATAGCATAGCTTAATTTCAATCATGAAAACTAAACCACATCCATGCTTGCAATTTAATTTGCCATACTAAATGGTAACGGGTAGAGTCCTTAACATGCGCGCGCATTTACGCGACTGTTAATCAATGCAGTACTCTCAAGGTGAGGACGGAGGGTTAATTCGGGTTAGTCAAAAGCACTTAACAGATGATAAAATGGCTCGCTCCTGATTACATCTGCTACGGCGGATGATTAGCGATCGAGCATTCTTCCTGGGAACGCGTGTGGTAGCTGGAAAAGCGCTGGCGAGGATGAAACCGCCTAATTAAACGATACATTTCTAAGAAGCACGGCATCGTGATGAATCTATTCACTGGAAAGGCTAGGTAAAGGGATAAAATCACACTATTTCAGGAAATTACAGCAAACACTATATTAATACCATCTTAATAGCTGGTATAATAAACGGATGCTAAAATACGGACACTGGACACTGTCGTAAAAATATAACAAAACTTTAATAAATTAATTCAAGTATGGCAGACGAGTAATAGAAACACTTGCGAGATCCAGTGGCCTAAGTTGAAATAACGTCAAAATTTTAGCCTATCCGACCGATGGCGAATAGAAACTTTGAAATTCATAAAATGGATCCTTTCATTAAGTTTCATTTAATTTGCATTTAAACGAGGATAATATCTATGACACAACTCGAATCGACGTATAAAGAGAAATATATAAGGATATCATTACCTCCACTCCGAAAAACTAAAAAATAATGCTAAAAAAATTTTGTAAGCTTTATCCTGGAGGAGAATCATAAAAGAATGTTATTTGCCTTAAGAAATTGTTATTTTCAAAATCGGCCCCCTGGCCAGGCGCTGTTTAATAATGGCTACGCTGCAGGGAGGAATACAATAAATTAGGAACATAAAGATGCTAGCTATTGGAGAATAAAAACTTTCCCATCCAGTGATATTTTACTAGATGCAAAAATTGGTTTTAAGCAAATTTAAAAAAAAATGGCTGCCAAATACGGTATGATGGGAACTCTAACGAAAATGAAAAAAATTCAAAAACTCGTACTTGAACGTCTAACACATTACATCATGTCATATCATAAAAGTGATACAATTTTTTCTTCTCTCGGCCTTGCAGCACATTTAAAGAGCATTTCATGCGTACACTTTGGAACTGATGCGAGTTTATTCTTCTTGAAAGCGTTTAACTTACAATTAAAAAAAAACATTTATTTATATTTGCAAGGGATGAAGTATGCTAAAAATCAATTCTTGAATCGAAACGATTGAAATTTTTTCAAGATATTATTTGATTGCCACTTGCAAGAATTACAAAAATTTTAGAAATAAAATAATAATCTCCAACGTATCTCACAATCTTGGATGGCAAGACATTTGTTGAAATCATGAAGAAAGCGCAGCTTGGTCCATGACGTTAATGTGGCTGATTCGAAACAAGGTGGACAGTTATCATAATAATATCTTTGAACGAGTAAAATAGCCACAACACGGCGCTAGTGGGATTTTTTAAAACTTTCCTATGCTTTAGTTATACGGATAAGCTGTTTTAGAAGGCTCGCACAGTGAAGAAAATTAGGATCAATGTGTTCCCAAATGTTCACCGCTGTCCCCGGCCACAGCCACAGATATCTTTCAATTTTACAAAATCAACCCCGATATAAGTTCCCACGTTTTCCAACCATTTCCATATGAATGAACGATCCGCGATTTTCGCTCTCACACTTCATCACCTTGATCCTCAGTTGGAATCATTTTCCCTCATCACGGCCTCCATGGATTCCCCCTTTCACTGTTGCCGTAGTGACCACTTCTTCCCTTTCCTCTTGCCGCGTCTGTTGGGGGCCGAAAAAGCTCTCCAATCCCCTTATTGCTTGCCCATCGTCAGCCCTTCTCACTCCCCTCTTCAGCGCGGATTCATTCTCTCCACCACTTCTCCATTCCACCACTTCCAAACATCTTTCTTTGTTTCCTTACCTCTCATCTCGCTACCTCCTCCCTTTCCATTCGCACTCTTTCCGGCCATTTAAGGGAACGCATACCTCCCCATCGACCGGTTGTAATTTTTCTTTTTTAGTGGGGATAAGTTCTAAAAAGGCATGTTATTATCTAGGAATTAAGTCATAAAAAGTGATAAGCAATAAGAAATATACTAAACAAATAAGCACAAATCAATTTCAGATTGATGACTCAAAAATGTATAAAAAGTCATAGTCATGTGTTTGCATATTTAAAAAAAAACTAGCTATTTAAATTTTGCAAGAAATATTTTGAATATTCAAGCCATCAGACACATACCACGAAGCTTTATTTGAAAGTGTTGGTACATGGCTTGAGCCTTGATAGGAAAACCGATTCATAGCTTCCAAATCACTCACCCACCACCGTCCTTAAATTACTGTTCAACTGTAGTGGGATCTTACACAAGTACAAATTCTGCCCTGTCTGTGTATCTATTTGTTCTTTTGCCTCTTCATAATGACCCTGAAAAGCCCGATATTGGTGAGTTTTCTAATAATGCAGTGTGGATTACAGCACAGTTTTTTTAGTCTATCATGACACCATTCCACCAAGTGAACTCGTAATAAATTGATGTCAAACTATTTATTCATAAGAGCTGTGATAAATTCATTCCAGTATCGCTGACTGATGATGATGAAGAGCGAAACTTATGCCTTAATCCTGATCTCTTGTCTTCTCTCTCTTCCACACACTATGCACTCATTAGTAATCACACATACTGACCATTTCACCGCTTCCAAATATCTTCCCCTCCTTATACTAACCCTCTTCCATTCCACATTCCCTCCGGTCACTTCGGGCCAGGAGGTAAAACTCTGTTAAGCACAAAAAGCCCTTCTCTTACTCCTCGAGCGCTTTCGCACCACTCAGATCCCGCCAGGGGGTAAAACCTAGTACCAAAACCATCCACTACAGACACACGGTTTCACCCTCTAACCCTCTTGTGTCCTGTTTCAACCCCTGATCGAGCACTCCAACACTAACGATTGGAACTCTTCAACGTTGCTGAGAGCAGAGATGGGGAGCGGTATGCAATACTAAAAGAAACGAGTTCGTAATAACCACAACACAAATCAATTTCAGATTGGTGATTTTAAAATTGCATGAAAATCCGTTTCTGTTTTCATACTACAAAGATAGCTACATATTTAAATGTTCTAAAATTACCCAACTGTCAGACATACACCACAAAGCTTTATGAAAATATTCATCCGTCTTCCTATCGCAATTCCTCCGTGAAAAAGAAATGAAGACGACAAACCATGTCGAAGACATTACGATGAATCATACCGAAGTTAGTCACGGTACCATAGATATCTAGTTAGCTTTATTATGCACATATTACATTCAGGATATGAAAGGGTGGGGAAATTAAAAAAAAGTTAAAATACATGTAACAAATTGATAACACTTAAGATGGAGTGCAATGACAAATCATCCACTACCTACGTTTTGGAGTACAATTTCTTCCATCGTCAAGGCTCTACAAAAAACCATCAGAAAGTATAGTGAAGCACAATTAAAACTTATGGGTAACATGCAACGTTTAACACTATTATTACTATGATATTCGGCCGGTCAAGGTAGGTTTTCATGAAGAATTTGCGAGCTGCTCCTGCCTTCTCCTCTCCCATCATGGAACATATTGAGTTCAAAATAAGGCTTATTACCTGTAGGTAATTTTATTGATAAATCCTAATCTACCCCCACCACAAACTAAACATTCTTATATAGTATGATTTTTAATATCCTTTTACCCCGCATTACTCGCTTCATCCGAACCCTCCGTCTCTCCTGTATCTCCTCGAGAAGCTTCCTCTCCACACCAACCATACCCTTCGTCATTCCTATTTCACTCTGTCCACTTCAACTTCCCCATTCTCCTCATACCCACGTTTCGAACTGTTTTCTTTTCTCACTTCCACAACACCCATGTTTCCGCACCATGAAGCGCTACAATCTAGACCGCACTCTTCACTTGTCATTAAAATCTATAATCATGTCAATACACCAATATTACCATGTATTTTGTTTTAGGGCATTGCATCAGCAGTTTTTAATAATATAAAATCAATTAAATTTATTTTAGCATTTAAAATAAGGACCGAATGTCATAATTTTCATGCAAAGCTAATAAATAGCTACAAATTAACTGTGAATTAACAGCAACAAATAAACTTATTTTAGTAAAAGTACCGACGATTTTTGGCCAAACAAAATGGCTTCAAACTGCACATAAATTGTTATTAATATCAGAGGTCGATATATATTAATATTTAAAATTGAAATTCTGATGGAAAAAATGAGAATTGACGATCAAATTTCACTAGTTACAACTTCAATATTAATAAACTTAGTTGCGTTTGCCAATGCATTAAATATAATAACTCTTCCAAAATATACATGCCTATTATCATATACATTGCCTCATTAGGCACTCGGTGGGAGTTATTAGATTACCAGTAGTTAGCCTGTACGAGATTAATGATAGAAATTTAGGTGTTCATTGTGAGAAATGTGATGGGCAGGAGCATTCGCACTCATCAGGTCGCTCCTTGAGTACGGGGCGAGCATATGGGAACCAGCGTGCAAAGATTTAAGTCGTGAATTGAATAAAATACAAGAAAAAACAGCTCGATTCGCAATAATCTAATGCTATATAGTATATAGGATGGTATTATTCGAATTAACTGTGCTGGGAGCCTCCAAAGACTCGCAGGTTACGAACTTCACTTTGTTTCAAGATCCAACAGAAACGATGTAATAAGAGAGAGAGTTTCCCAGCAGATGGATATACAGGAAATCTTTTTCCTTGATCAATTAAGGAGTAATTTGGGACTCATTTGTCGATTATCTCTAACATTCGTCTTCTTCTTTTCCAATGGTTGATCTCGTTCAATTGTTTTCGCCTTATTTTAATAACATCAATGTATATAAATACTTATTTGATTTCAAAATCACAAATAATGCCTTCATCTAAGACTCGTGAACATCATAATATCCTCAGATATTATTCCTTCCACACCTCTCATCTTCAATTCTGAGAATTCAACAATATATCGGAAGATACTGCATGAAATTTTCATGAACAACTGACCTAAATAAAAATTAAAAATAATAAAATCTATAAAACATGTGTTTATCAACAAAGAATTTTTCATTGGAAAATTCGTCGATAGAGAATACGTTGGACACACCAACTGAGCTTCCGACACAGTATGCGGATGTAGACGTGACAGTCGGTACATAAATGCGTTTGTAAGAGCTTCAGCACATATATTCCACTACGTAGAATTTAGAATGAGACGGTGAGATTAAAGAAGGAGAGGGTGAAACGGGTGGGAGTCACGACCGTGAGTATAAAGATAAAAGGGAGAGAAACCCCTTTCGCAAACAAGGGAGGGAGTCCGCTCCGACTGGTCTCCTGGTTCGTTTGTTCCGGGTTAAGGACGGCGGATGCCACTAACTACGGCGCTCTCCTGAGACAACTGAAGCGAGGGGAACCAAAAAGCGGTCTACGAGAGGGAAGCTGGAATGCTTATGGAGAGGGAAAAGGGCACCGAGTAGAGAAGAAGTAGGTATAAGACGGAGTAATGGAGGGTGGAAGGCAGAGTTGGTCTATTTCTTCGAGAGCAGAGCTGCTTTGTAAAAAGGGGATGGAAGTCAGCTAAGGGCAGGGCGTCCAACCAAATGGTAAATGCGGAAATATCGGGAAAACCTGACTAAAACCAGAAGTCGTGGTTGTTTAAAAGAAATCTTTAGGCGAAAAGCTAGTAGTAATGTAGTCTTAGTAAGTAAACGCGACAGTTACTGCTCACTTTTCATGAGTTGGAACCACGCTAGGACGATGCGTGAGGATAGGATACGTAGAGAAGTTAAGAGGAGGAGGCACCTCTTCCTTCTAACTTCGGAAGTTGTACACTTCATAAAGGCATAGTAAGTTTGCACGAAGGTTGGGTGAATAAACATTCAGTGGGAAATTACAAGTAGGTATCACCAACATAATCTAACCGGGAAAAGTTCAAGCTAAAAGAACGATTTTAATATCATGGAAAAATTATTTAGGAAGCAAAGAATACACGTTGATAATTAATTATTATTTATAAAGTATCCTACAGATGCACTAACTAGAAAATATAATACTCCTAGGAATTTTTCAGACAGCCCGAGATCATATAATCTCTTTGTTTTACATGCTCGCTGATTTTCAAACTACAGCACTCGTTGTGAATACACTGTTTCCAATGTATAGTGCCCGACATATATATTAATTAATTTTATACAAGCGGTTTGTTATAAAATGCGCTGCTACTTTACTTAACACCACACAAAATCCGTCAATTTTCATAGTTTATGTAGGTAACAGATAGAAATTTACTATCCCAACGTACCTAGTTCAGAAGATGTATAAAACTCATTTCATAACGATGAGTGAAATAAGAAAATGTATCTGGTAATAACGTCCGGGGTAAACTACGAAATCAAATTTCTGCAACAGAGTGGCTGCCCTGGCTAAAGGTGAATAAAACGACTGAGAGAAATGGGGAATAACGTTAGGGGTATGAGAGCGGGAGGCAGTAAGAGGGTGTTATGGGGGGTCCATACAATGCGGGGGAAGTAGAAGACCAATGAGAGTTAAAACCTTTTCCGGGTAATTTCCGGGGGTTCCTTATGCGGAAAATTAAAAGCCGGGGGTGGTGTCAACTCACTCACGAAGTCCGTGCGTGAGAGAATACCTCCCTTTATGTCTCACCAACTCGTTTGTCTTCACCCCTCTCCTTTCCCCAGGATTTTTTCTTCCCCATCAGCTTCAATCTACATTTTTTCTGGTACGCACAGTCCTGGCGTTTGAAGTCCTCCGCTCACTTCCTCCCGACAGATGAAACAGACCGTTAAAGCCTCCTACCCCATCCTTTTTCAGCTACCTAACTCACGCACGCTTCTCAAACCATTATTTTTTTTTCTCTCCTTTATCCACTTTTACCCTCAATTTCGAGTAGTCCCAGGTTATTGCGCATTCTTAGACGGACTCCCTTCATTCCTGGCCAAATTCCTAAGGCCATCACTCGGAATCTTTCCACTGTTTAATTTCCTCCGTCAGTTTACTCTACTCAAAACGATAGTGTGCTTTATAACAGTAATAAATAAATTCGTGGAAAATTGTCATTATCTTTTTCATTAAACCTACGTATACTGTTGCTGAGGGCATTAAACATTACTTAATATTCAAAAGCTTAGAATAAAGGGCAATCAATGGCACTCATTCAAATTCAACTCCCAAATCAGGGTTTGATACAATTTTTCGGTTTCAAGTTAGTAATTTTTTGGCCATTAATAGAAAAGTATGCAGTTTAGTAATAAATTTCTTGCTGATTACAACACACGAAAGGTACTTGCATCAAAATATATAGATGATAACACTTTGCATAAAAATTCACTTCTATCTGTTGAGTGGCGTAAGAATATTCAGGATGCTATAACAATGCAAATAAGGTTGAATCAATTTTTTTATAAACCAAAATTAGTGTTTTTATCAGGATTTACTATCCTACAAATTCAATATAATGGTTCGCACCATTACATTTTCTCTAGAAAAGATATCAACAGGTTTTAAAATAGGCAAATATTCACAAGAAACATTTTAGCATTTTGGGATTTAACTCTACACTTAATATTTTAAAATCTGTGCTTTTGAAATAAAAATACAATGATATTCAAGAAATTTAATCATCCCCTACAATTCTAATAGGATTAGTGTCTTGCATTCGTAACAATTAATGAAACAGTCTATGAAATGAAATGTAGCTGCTGATGATGAAGTCCTGTCGTGTGTTCTTTGAAACTTTTGGCTCAAATGGTAGCATATGATGTACTAAGCTATTATTTTAACTTTTAGCATGTCAACTATTTGAATGGTTATTTAATTGTGAATTCGCAATCTTGAAATGCAATAGGTGGTCATATTTTCTGCACAAACTACGTTGAAGGCAAATTTGGTTTCAAATTTTGGTGTGTTATATATACCTATATAGAAATTATAAAAATTGTTTTAGATAAATATAAAAGTGATAGGTGCAGAACTTATTGAGGCATAAATTACGAATCATATTATATTTATTCAGAAAAATAGAGGATTGTATTACCCAATCAACAATTTTCTATCATTTAAATGGGAGAATACACCCGATAGCTATTTTCATTGGACGAATTTATTTTCGGATTTGAACGAGAAAATGCGTTGACCTAAATATGATGCATTTGCAAAGTCACGCGCTTGCTTTGTAAATAAATCGAAAAAAAATATTATGCTTTGAATATTCTGAGAAGGCAGCTCAAATGAGGGTAGCATTACATTTTCCCGTACGAATTTAATTTTTTCTCATTTCATTAAATGAAAAAAACCTGCGTGACATCCAATAACTGCAGTTAGTATTCCAAAAGTGACTCCTTATTTTGACTCGTTACTTTAATTCTTCTTCGTTAACATTCGGATTTAATATGAGCGTTGGATGTAAAAAAAAACAGTGATTAACAGGAAGGCCTAACCGCGAGCAGTACCAGAGGTCGAACTGGTATCTCAGAACATTGCTGCGAATCAAACGGACTACCGCTGTCATGCACATTACTTCTATTAGATTTCCAATGATTCCATAGACATCAGCATATAACTGTCAATGTGGTATAAAAATCGACAATGTCAGCAAATATTTTCCATTGAGCTGATTTTAATGATATATGTGAATTTTTACTAAAGCTAACAAATAGAGCTGTTATTACATCACCTATTGGTTTTTAAAATATCGTCAGAATATTTGATTCTCCAGCGACCCATGGCGACCTATGATTGCTTCTGAGAGGCAATTCCATCCAATTTAGAGTAAAGTAACATGCACTAAAAATGCTCACATACTTTATGAAAGGCTTTCCTGATTAAAGTTCGGTCGACTGCCTTCCTTTTTAACATCACCTACACAAGAACAGTCGCTACGGAAACAGGAAAAGTGACCTTCATCAGTTATCAGTAACGATGCGTTAGCCTCTCAGTGAAAAAAAAACCGTAACTTGCAAATGAAGAGGCGTACTCACATCCTTCGAACTCCCTTATAATCTTTGCACCGAAATAAAATAAAGAGAGGCAATATATCACTTTGTGCCCTATCACTACCGATCAACCATTTCCATCCTAATTTGGAGGCGTTGTCGACAACGCTATCGCTACCTGCCGCGCGTCTGCTGTCAAGGGACCATCAAAAAAGGTTCGTCCAATTCAGCGATATTGAGTAACACTGCGAGGGATGACGAGAACTCCTGCTTCCTTTTTCGTTCTGCGCCCACTGTGACACCGACTCCCTGCATTTACGGTCACTGGAGTCCTCGTTAAAAGGCCTTCTGCGCTACATTCCAACCACACTGCGTCATGTGTCAACCAGTCCCGTGAATGAACGTTGAGTTGATAACGCACGCGAAGGAATGAGTTAGGAGCAATTGGGCAATGGGCTCCAACATCAAGGCAATTGCGAGGACGCATCATTACCGCTAAACCATCTTTCTCGGGGAGAGATTTCTCCATTAACTTTTTGCTTTTATTTTGAAATGCCAGGCTTATAAGATGCAGAAAATTATTTATCATGGTCCACTTTATACGCTCCAAAATTTCGAGATAATAGCATAATAGCAATAATAGTTCGTCTTCATTGAGAAGGTTTGAAACTAAAATGGCCTCCTTCCATAATCCTTATCCTCCTCTTTTGGTATACAATGCATCGATGTTTGAATATGTTTACCGCTTGACTAAGTGAAATGTCTTTTTTGCAACTTGTTCAGAGCTTACTGGAATATGGCAGCATCATACGGAAGCGTATTCATCGCTAATGTTGTTTTTTAGCATCTAATTGACCAGAAAACATGAAATTCAGACCAAAAATAACGGCATATATCCTGCGACTGAGGAGGCTATATATTAGAAACTAACGACTTCAGCGATAACTCGATTCATATTGCTGATGTCGTTGATTTCCATGGTAATTTTTGAGCACAGCATCATAAAAATTCTCAACCTGAAAGACCTCAGAAAAGTAGGAACTAAGCATTAAGCAAATAATCCGTCAGTAAATATTTTGTACTTGGAAATGTTCAAGATATTAGGTTAATTTTTAAAGGGATAGGGTTCGTCACCAAAAATGGCCAAATACTAGTGGTCGAGAGAGAGAGATTTAATGAAAAAGGATCATTTTCTACCGTTACTGTATAAATTTCCCGGTTAATACTAATTGATATTAATAATTGACAATTAAGAAAAATTATGCATAGCCATATTTCGATATAGGTACTTACCTATTTAAATTTATTTAAAAACCGACTGAGTATAGACACAAAAGGGACGTATAGGCACAAGCACACAAAAGGCATTTACGATAAAAAGCCATAATTTCCACGCCAAGCATTTCTCTCATCCGCGCACACATTTTACTTTTCCCTCCTACGTAGAAAACGATCAAATGCTAACGCACTTTCCCATCCATTGGAACAACCGCTTTTTTGAACGGACGTGAATAGGAGAGAAACCCTACGGCAACAGCAGTCGGCACTCAGTCTTTCAACCCCTAGGGGAACTGCAATGGACCGAGTGCTGGACTTGTAGCACCCTCCAAGCATCGTCCAAATATGTATCGGGGTTCCACTGAAAATTTTTCCTGACTGGTGGAGTTCAAGCCTAGCCTCTCGTGATGGAAAAGCTAGCAGAGGCAGAGAAAACCGATTATCCATTCACGCACCCTACACTATAGAGTTTGAAACGAACGCATTTCCCTCCTAAAATTTCTTCCTATTTTTAACTGTTTTTTTTTTAATCTTTGATCGTATTGCACTCAGTCCAAACCATCTTTTCATCCTTTTTGGAAATAATATCACTGCCACTATCGCAACGACGGCCAAACCAAGATAAGTGCCTCTTTCATGCCACACATCACTTCAACGTCGCCGATTCCTTCTAATCCCCATTTTCCACTCAGGCTAATTAAAAATACAGCCTGATTCCTCGGTAAGCAACGTAGACTAATTATTACTTTGTAATTTTACTCCAACATATTTAATATCAGGTAAACTTCTTCATAAGTACCTAAAAGGCATGGATTTTTGATGAAATGACAGGATATAGGCCTCTTATTGAGTTGAAAAGGCCAATTAGGGAGGGTAAATATGCCGGGTTGGTTCGCAGTGAGCTCCGCGAAAACCAACGCTGAGTAGTAAATTCTTCTAATAATAAGGTAGGCGATTTTTCTTTCGAACTGTCAATGTTGTGAATGCGGGAAAGCATAAATCCTGATATTACAGACCATTCCTATCGTTGCATATGAGTTAAATTTACAATGATTGTATCTACTGCGGCGTTTATCACCGAGTGCATGTTTATCAAAACTAACTCGCTAGCAAATGGTATTGAGTTGGCATCCAGGGAAACATTACTACAAATATCAGGCTTAAAGATAACATGCTCTTAGGAAAATTAACCTGGATGCCACACTGGACATCTACTACTCTTAACCTCCCCATAAACTAGGAAACCTCCAAAACAGCTCCTAAAAATTACCGTTAAAAATTCTTACTCACTTGACTCAATGGTGAACGTGAAACAAAATATTTTTATTGAGTTTCTCTTTTCAAAAATATATTCCCGTGGTCTCGGAACAGTCATCAGTCAGATTACCACTATTATGCCTGAAAAGTGATATGCTCTGACGGATAATCTAATCACTGAAGTTCCATAAGGAAACTTACTCAAGGATAGGATCAAACAACATAATAATGGAGCTCAAAATCCCAAGAATCTAGAGTTATTTACTCCTAGAAAGTAATTAGATGTACAACTCGGTGACAGCTGTTGTTACACCGTGTTCATAACAACCAATAACTACAGATGGGAAAATTTTTAAGCTGAATGGCATCTTCGGTGTAAAATTATGAGTGAGCATTTATGCATGCTCCAGCTCATGCAATATCATACTCTCCATTTCCACGCATCAATGAAGAAAACCTAGTCTGCATGTCAGTAATCACCTAAACCTATGAAATCATATCATCATCAGACGTTGCCATTAATCAAAAGGATTTTGAAATTACTACTTCTCGAGCTATCCGCGGATAAAAATCGATGCCCATAACCCTTTCTGAGATAAGTTGATGATGTCATGAAAACATGCTGGTGTTTCACCTCAGCTGTTCCTCGTTTTGCGCATGGGCCTCGTGCGGTTCGTTGTTGTAGATATTGCTGTGAGCGTTTCCTCATTCAAAGGCTTTCCCTAAACGAGTAAATGACCATGTATTCTTTCATAGAGAGGCTAATGACGTAATAAGGTCATGCTGAGTGGTTCACCGTTTCTCCACTACTGTTCCGTCTCGTAAATACATCGGCCTCATGTGTTCGTCATTGTTTATGATGTTGAAAGATATGCCTTCCCAAGATGAAGGGTTCTACCAGAAAGAATTAATAAAGCAGAACTTTCATGACCCATCTAATAAAAAGTGAGAAACAACTCTCTAGTTTTATTTTTACTTTTTTACTTATAAGATAATGGCTGAATAAGATGGGCTTTATCTTTCGCTGTACCCTATCTTTTCCTTCCGCCTGGCACATTCTTAAGGTGGATTGAAAGTTTGGCTCTGAATGAACCATTATCAAATACACTGTAGTTAATGGCAATGTGTTAAGATCAGTCTTTTAATAGCATAGGCGTATCTTTTTACAAAAATTGTTGTATATCTAAGAGGCTAAATCATTCTCTATCTGGTGAAGATATAGGTAAGCTGTAAATTTTAAGCGACTTATGAAGGAAATTATGATGCAATAAATTTATATTTTCACAGGGACGAAAATAGTGATCACATGATCGTTAACCACAGCAACTCCTAAAATAAATTCTTTATTTTTCTAGTGTTCACTCCCAAGATTAATAATATAAACACACCAAACATAATCATACATTCCAAAATAATGTTTCAAAAAGAGACAAGTTTGAAGTCTTTGAAGTGGAATTAACTTATTTATCTCAGATCACTGACTACCCTAATTCGGATTGAACGGAGGCGTTGGAGTATCGTCGCTTGATTGTTTTCACATGAGGAGACAACCAAGCGTTCGTCCATAAAATTATTCCCACATGCTCCCTCAAAGGCTCTTTCCTCCCCAAAACCTCCCTTTTGATATTTCTCTGAAATAAAGAAAACAGATTCATGAAGTAAAGTATCTACGGACAAAAAATATTGCTGTTTATATAATGTCAAAGTAAACTCTTCTAATAATAAGGTACAGAGGACTCGCTTGCGTTTCCACGTCTGCTACGTCCATAGCCAAGGTATTCTTTTTACATGCCTCAGGTACCACTGATTATGCATGCCCGATGATAAGTCCTTTGAGTTTGCTGGCATGGATAAGGCAGCTTTTATGAATAAATTTGTTTATTTTTATTTGTTATTTGTCATCATAAACAAAATATTATCTTAAAATGCTGTTAATTCGAGCAGAATAGAAAAACTATGCCATTTAATAATAAATAAACAAAGTTATACATGGTAGTGAATAACTGAATGATGAGAAGGGATTGAAAATTACTTTTATTGTTCCAACATAAACCAACGTGGAACAACAGCCACTCCCCCTCATGAAAAGTAGTAAATAGGTGAAGGTAATTAGAAAGAAATTTGAAATGTTAAGAGAGCGTTCGAATACCAGATAAACAATTAATCAGTTAAAATTACCTCCACGCCTCAAACAAATTAAAAAATAAACCCTTATAGATAAAGCGATGAGCAACGAGATTTATCCATTTTTGCAATTACCTTCGATGTCCGCGAAGGCTTTTAAGCTTCGAGCAGACATTAATTTCTGAGACAGTTTCTTCATTGAGCTCATCATGTTTAGCAATGACTTTTAGTTTGAAATCTTACGCTCAGGGCATTGGTCATAGTCTGAAGGTGTAAAAGGTTATGCCAAAAAAACCACTTCGTTCACCAATGCCCCAAGGGCAGAAGATTCAAAAAGCGAGACTGTGTTAAGCTGATTATTTTATTTACATCTTGGCTTAAAACCCATACAAATCCATGTGAAAAAATTCTATTCAAGTCGGTCTGAAAAGAGACTGCTGTTTCCAGGTGATCAAATAGCAATACATTTTTAGCTCTAGGTAAACTTTTTCAGGAGGCACGAGTTTCGACGTAATAAGTCATCATCCGGTAAAAACAGTCCTAGAGAACACACAGGTTGGTTTGTACGTGATGATGAAGTGCTACGTGATAACTCGGGCACTTAAAATTTAAGAGTAAAAACTAAGTGATTGCTAACCAACCACGATGGCAAGTGCTTTCCATTCAGACACACCTGATACAATCTTCTATTTCCTCATTTTAATCTAATTCACAGCGTCAATACTAAAAATATGTAAGATTTAAAGTATGCCAATCTAACAATTATAATTAGCGTTCTGTAGAAATAAGGGTTTCAGTAGAGATTTAAACAGGCACAGCGATTGGACGAAATACTTATAACGTACTCAACTCCTTAAACTGTTGCATAGCATAGTTGCAGCGCTGTTATCACGGGTAAAATCAGCCACACAGCCGGCAACCATGCTTAGCTCCTTTCATATCCGTTGAAGGAGAACGGGAAAAGCAACAGAGGAAGTAAGACATTAAACTCAGAGGCGTCCCCGTCTCCCAGACAACAGATGTCATGTACTTCCTACCACCCTGTTGCGACGCTGTAATCATCAGCTAATAAAGTATATCAGTAAAGGTTGAAGAAGGATAGAACTTTCAAACCGTCAGAGTAATGACATTTACGTATAACATTTCATTCCGAAATTCTCTCTACTCCTGTATTCATCACTTTACCCTTCTCCCTTGGCGGGTTATGCACAGTACACATCATTCTCCCAAATGCATGCAAGCAGAGGAAACATTACATTCACTACCCACACTCACATACAAACGTGTACTCACGCTGGCATACAAGGTTTGGAATATTATCCGGGCGATTACAGGGCTTCGCCAGCCTTCGAATGACTTCATTAAACAAGGAAATGCGCCATTCACGTGGTCAAATGATTGCCGCGCGATGGTGCTCCCACCTAGTGCCGCATGAGAGAAGCGTCATGGGGCCGACATGGGGCCTGTGCGAGCGTTAATAAGTTCGGAAATGCCATCAATGACATCCCGCGGCGCTCACTGGAGATAAGTTTTCCACCCAATCGGCGACTCATTATTCCACTTGCGATCCGGCCGGCTAAGTGGTCGCGCGACGCGAATGATTTTTTAATTACTACGCTGAAAGTGCCGAAATTTGAAGTGACTTCCATTTCGCTTTCCGTCCTCCGCCCCAGGATATTAATGGTAAATGCACGGCAGTGATCGTGATCATAGCTTACTTTGAGTGATAAGAGCAAAAAATTAAAGATTTTCGAGTAGGTTTCCGCGGGATGATATAGATGTAGTTCCGATGCCTTCGGGATAAACTCTTCAATGCCTTGACCGACAATTTCGCCAGTTTCTTCAGGTCAGTTACGAGGAGCTATTAAATCACATATCTTCTAAAACAAGTCTTTACCACCACTTCGTATACTGCTATATCTATGACCTCAAATTATTTGTAAAAACACAAACAATTTTTTTCTATAAATGCAGGCATATCCCTTTCATACGTGAAATCAGAAATACATGAGCCGTAATTACTCATCCATGCTCATATAAAAGATCTCAAAAATGCATTTTTAACAGTAATTACTCAGTAAATAATCTTCAACATATCATCACATATCTTATCTTCATATCTTAAGAAGCTTATAACTATGTACGCTAATAATATAAAATATCTATTTTCAACTAGTATGGAGAAAAAAATTGTAAAATATACTTGTGTTCATGTAACGTTGAGAGGAAATGGTTAAAAGTTGGTTGCAAAAAATGCTCTTGAAAGCATTTCACATTGGAAATAGGAAATAATCATGTCCAAGTCCACCATATGTTTCGTTATTACCCCATGAACAACTCAATATACAGAGTATAAAAGGCTCACGAGCTTCGAATTCACACCGGTTAGAAGAATTTAATGGCGGGTGGCAGAAAATTGCGGTTGAATGCGACGTGTGCGGAATGTTGAAGCAGCACGGGGGAGAGGCACACGAATTTCACACTTGCCGCGGTGTTCCCCCAGCGATCTTCATATCCGAGTGTGTCTCCTCATTACGAACCATTCTGTTCGCCGCGTCCGACCTTCCACTTTAACTGACAGGCCAGGCATAAATCTGGCCCGATCCGGGCGCGGAAAATAATCTGCCGACCTTCTCCACCAACACCCACCGTCGCGACGTGACCACCTCACTAATCTGTTACCCCCCCCTCTCACACCCCAATCCGTATTGCGTATACGTACCCGACTGACAACAGCACACTCCACACTCCGCCAGCGTTTTGCGTGTGGTTCCCTTTCCAATGCGGGGCGTTATGTTTAAAACGGATTACGTCTCCCTCTCTCCATCTCTTCATCACTCCGTCTCCTTCTCTCCCCTTTCGTTGCTTCGAGAACGAGGACTCGGCCCGCGATGCCCAGGAGATATGTGCACGAGATTTAATCATCTATGACAAATGCATCGAGCAGTGTGAAATAATTACCACAATTCGCTAAACAAATCCATCAATATTCGGAATAAATTCTTGGAATTAAAAAACAGGATAAAACTGTAGACTTTTTAAAATTAAATTTCATAAAAAGTAGAGCTTGTTTTGCTAGCAAGCAAATGCATGAAATCAAATAGTTCCAAAGGTTTCCATGTAGGTACCTAAAATGAAGCACTGCGTAAACGATTACCTTGTCTATTGGTTCCTCACTAACTAATTCAATCGCGTTTTAGTGGAAATACTATGAAATTGTACATTTCAAGTGATTAAGTATTAAATGCCTTGAGGTGCATTAAAACACAAATATGCATGATGGATCATTATTGGACCATTATGGCCATTACTGCATATTTATCAGGGAAAACAGCAAAATACAAATACGCCCAATTAATGATAACTATCATTTCATTTTGTTTAAAATACGTCTGGCTTTTACAAGCACCGATATAGAAAGTAACTCCTCTTCTTCAAAAATGAAATATTTTCCAGAGTTAAAAATCAATAATTAAAGATAAAGCAATGTTCTTCGCGCGTTTTATACATTTTATCATATTAGAATGAATGGATACTATTATTACGAGAAAAATTATTTAGAGCAAAACTGGACGCTAATTTTAATGAGGAATGTAATCAGAAAAAATAATGTTTATAGGGTGCACAGCGCGTAAACTCATATTCAATGAAAAATGAGATGGAAAAGTCTATAAGATTTGATTTTTTGATTGGGCTCAATTCAGGCAGTAAAAATGTCAGAGTAACTTCTGTAGATTTCATTCTTACAAATACCCGAAATTGACTGTTAGGCCATATAGTTGTATTACCTCACCTCATGTACAGTGTTGCAAACAGAATATCGCCTGACCAGTCATATTTCAGATATATATATATATATAGGGAATTCTTGGAAATTCCTGACAATAATACTGATGCACATGCCGACCACAGAATTTTATTTTTGTCATAAAACAAGTATCACAAAATAGCACCATTTTCAGACTAAATCCAATTTGAGATGCATTAGTCCTGTACAATTTTTTATAAAAATGTGGAAATATATATTTACATTGTACGGTGTACTAGAAATGTCCGGGGATGATCCAATGCAGTGAAACCGGTTGTATAACGAGTAAAAAAAACGCTAAATGGTACAAATATCAGTTTGGAAATTTCAATCAGACAACCAAAATTTGTATATCGTACAATGCCGGACGGCGGTGGACTCACCACTCTTGATTCCAGGCGGACGGTAGCAGTTGGGAAGGAGAGATGGAGAGAATGGTGAGCAAAATATCGGTCCACTCTTCCCACTTTGATTGGCCATCACGAGCGACGAAGAGATCAGTCGTAATCACTCGAATAAGCGCTTTCATCAGTTAGCCCCCCTCTCCTCCCCCATGACTATATATATATATCTCTCCCTCTGCCCTACTCCAAACAATCCGAAGAGATTACACGCGCCACCTCTCGCATTCTATAAAAACCCCGACGCTTTCCAGCCATCAGAAACGTTTTGCTTCCTCTCTCGCTTTATTAAATCCTCACATATTTTTTCAAATGCTACCCAAAAGAATGGGGATTGAAAAAAAAGTGTGCGAATATGGGACGGATACGGGATATAAAGAATGGATGACGGGAGATAGCAAGAGTTTGAATGAAGTGGAGGAGGACTGATGGAGAGGAAAATGGAGATAATCACGTGATAAAAATTTCAAGCGTAGTACTCACTTTTAACGACAAAAATAGCAGAGAGAAATTTCATTCGTCCAGTAAGGAAACTCTATGATAGAGTTATCCAAATGATTGATACTTGGTCAGTTACTTTCTATAATGATGCGTGTTATTATCTGGTATCACTATCAAAGTTATAGCAATCGATGGCAGGTGTATTTTATTGTTTTCGTGAGCTACCGTATAATGAAGGTCTCATGCATGCATCACTTCTATAAATTGACTCAATGCATTTGATATTTACAACTGAAATAGACTATTTCATAGTATTTCACAATCATATATACTTGAAGACTAAGTAAATAGAAAATTTAAATCACTTTTTGACTTTACACCATTAAAACACGTAAAATTACAAAATGATCTTAACACCGGTGGGTTATTGCTATTAAAATATTTCAATGAATTCACCAGACGCATAAAATGGAAGCACGTAAATTGAACTCTTGTCCCAAATCAAATATATTGCAAGCGCTAAGAAAACGCATACGTTTAGAACCCTTTTAATTCTCCCACCATTTACGACTGCAAAATATTTCGCCAATTCACACCTATATATTTCTACTGATGCCTCTAGCGTTATCTAAGCATTCAGTTTTCCATATTTTAAAATTGAACTGTATAATAAATTTTGCAATACGCTTTCAAATGACCGCACTAACCGCAATGAAATAAGGAGTCCACACACACCATATGTAGGATATAATGATAATCGAGTTGACGAAACAAGTCGAGGTACTATTAATTGCATAACACAGATAAAATGTTAAGAATTTCAGGCAGGATTTCAATATTTTCAAGCATAGCCACAGATAATGCAGCTAAGATAGATATGAAAGCTGCAATTATCAGATAGATTTCTTCTGGGAAAAAATAGTACAATCTCTGTTACACAGGTATTTAAATATTAAAAAATTGATAGTAAAATTACAAATTCGGTATTGATTACAGGTGAAGCTAAAGCTATACTCAATAATTCCAAAACCACGTGACGTTTTTCAATATTTGGCGGATCTCTTAAATCTATAATTTAATCTATAATCATGTTTTTTTAAGCATTCTCATAAACGTTTGAAACAAAAGCCACACAAATTCATCTTTAACGCACACGTCACCGTATCTATTCTGCTACCTTTTAAATTTCATACTTTGCAATATTTCACAAATATTAGAATATATTCAAAGACCTTTTTGTCCCAATATTATCCTGAATCGAAGCATCCTGAGGCTAATAGTGTCTATTGGAATGTATTGAATGGAAATATAAAGCCAAACAGAACAAATTTATGTGCTATGAGACCTATGCCACCTATCATGGGAGTAAATACGAGAAAATTAAAGAATTAATTTAAGATTTGCGGTGGATAAAAATATTGTGATCTGTCAATTATATGACTTATTATGTTAATTAAATCGCATTTTCCTTTCTGAAACTATCGATATTTTTAGCATGCTACAGGAGAGGATGAAAGGGTATTTAATAATGAGAAATACCATGAGGAACTAACACGGAGGAATGTTTGAAAGGAGAGAGAAAGGCAGAATGAGTGAGGGAGATATAGAAGTAGATTTGAATGCCGAAAAGCGGTAAGCAGGCATACAGCCGATCGGGCGTGATGGGAGAATAAAAAGTCGGGAGGGTGCGGGCGAAACGAGGAGGAGTGGGGTGACTCCGAAATGACTCCGTCATTGACCCTTTGGTTTCCGGTGGAAAAGGGGTCATTGAGCACAAGTTAGTTCCCTTACCCCCACACCACTCCGCTCAGTGATATACGGATGCTGGTGTAGGTACCTACCTACCTGCGTCTGAGCGCTTTGGGAGGCAATCAATAAATTCGCGACGGAGACACTTCAAGCATTTTAAACCGCTTTATCTCGCTTCAGAGAGCTCTTGCCTTCCAACCACCACTGCGTATTCACTTATGACTCGATTGTCCGTGGGGAGAAGATCATTTTTCATCCAATCAAGTTACAGAATCTGCAATTCCGAATTTTCGCAGTTTTACGAGCCACATGCTTACATTCAATGTATTCATTTAACATAAAGTCGACCAAATGTATACTTTGCTCCAATTGCCAAGGAAATAAATAACTCATACTTTAGCACAGAGAATAAATCACACAGAGAAAGAATTGGCACATGATGATCAGAAAATTACTTGATTAATGCATGCTTTGGGTTTCACAAATAGAAATTTAGAGAAAAAGATAAAATAGACACTGCTTACACGAATGCGTTATAGATATAATGTGAAGAACCCATTTACATTTGAACTATCATTTAGAAAAATTTCAAATTTCATCAGAGTATGATTTTAACGGAAAAATCCACGAAAAAATATTCAAACACAAATACAATACATTTATACTACATAACCCAGTGCTTCTGTTAAATATCTACATAAGTATAAATTAAAAATATTCTATTAATAGGTCTTTTCGTGGTGTATACCGTAATATAATATGGTATAACTTCAGTTAGAAGGCATTTTACATCATGGAAACAAATTTTATCTCGGTGCTACCCTGTTATTGTTAAAACGTTATTAAAACACACATTTTAGACGAACATAGCTGATATCAAGATAATTAAGCCATAACGATGAAAAACACTTATTCCATTTAGGGTTTTAAATATTACATACTACCTATCAAAACAGAGTATTTTAAATGCATTATTGTGGACACGTGGGCATTTACAGTTTATAGCTTTTAAGGAAATATTTTTTATGTAAGAGATCACGAACTCACAGATACCATGCTCGTTTTCAATTATGAAAAATACCATAAATATAAATCAAATTCACCGCATTATTCCGGCAGCCTTTCTAATAAAAAAATAATTGATTACCATTCGATATTTAGCTTTATTTAGTGAATACTACCCTGATGATGACTTGCGTGCGTTTATTTGGCACGGGGTGTTTAAATTACTAAATATGGCACACAGGGAGGAAAGAGTCACGAAAAATTCTTGATACTTGATTTGAAAACACCAGGATTGCAGCACGTTTTTGCGAGGAATATGGACAGTCAAATAAGTTGTGGCAACTAACATAAAAAATTTCATTTAATCCGGATACACAAATGCAAGTAGCCATGAAAATTACATATTTATTGCAATTTCATGTTCAAATTTATACGTTTTGAGAATTAACTTGCTTCCATTGTCATAAAATGACATTACCTGTCTCAGTGAAAGCTAGAATCTTGTTCAGTGATAGCGAGAATGGCCTTTGTGGATGACTAAGTCCTTTTTGAATAAGTAACGAAACCTACATCATCGTATATATTAAAATAATATGTGCGCTTATTCATCCAACACGGACGTCGTCATCTATTTTGATGTCCGTATTCCTCATCGCCGTCAATAATATTTTGATGATTTGAGAACTGATGAAGCCACGTGCGCGCCATGATAACTATGTCTCCGGGTGGACTCGGAAAATAAGGTTTTAACTTAGGAATATCGTCAGTAAAATTGTAAAGCAAGATTACCCTCCAAAACCGAGTTAATGCATCTGGCGAAGCGATTATCGTTAAATTTCGGTTCTTAAAGAATATTATCCGAGTTAAGTAAATTCTCGTTGGTGTAACTGGACCTTTTACTTTAAATTATATGTCATTCACTGCTTAGAAAGACATGATATAGAGGATTCTGGACTGGATAAACGTCTCAACAAAATTAAATTCAAGAAGCCAGTTAAGTGGGTTCGAAGTTGATTTATCACAAATATCTTTTAATTGTTAAGTTAACTAGATTAGTCAAAGCCATTTTATTTCTTTTGTCAACTTCGCCAGAAGATGACGGTTTTGTCCAGGTTCACAAGCTATGAGGACGCATCCCACCTTTCCGTCAACTGGCATTTTTTCTTTTTTTGTAACTCCTCTGTATAACGTAACAATTATACTGTGTACTTATATGAAATTTTCGGAGCAATTGATCAAACAAAAAATTCCTGCGAGCATACAAAGTCTTAATACACAGAGCAGACTCTAGCTATTGCTGGCATGTTTGAATATAAAAGTAGTGGTTGACTGTTTTCGGGGCTAAGGCCTCGTTGATTCATTTTGGTGGACGACAGTTTTGGCGCATTCGATTTCCCGTCTTCGAGTCATATTCCCCGTGCAAGCCTCCGTATCTAAAAAACATAATGTTTTCGAGTACCCTGAGGTTAAATTTTCAAAGTTTTAAATACAGGAAAATTATAACTAGCTTCTACAATTTATTCGCTGAAATTTTCAAAGTGATACGATAAGTTTTAGGCGAGTAGTAATGGTCGTGCGGATGGCTTGCGTCATCTAAAATACTTCCGTAATCAATATTTTTTTCTTGGGAGTAAACTCATCGCAGTAACAACAATACAGTAACACCTTTGGCAGTCGAGGCAGAGTATACATTAATGTGGCTCACCTACAAGGCTCCTCAAAGACCTACCTAGCATTCAGAGGGAGAGTATCGGGCTTGATGGGCTGGGATGGTGGCTAAGCAAAAAAAATCACTACACGATGAAGTTCCATTTGCCTCAAGATGGGACAGCCATGAAACCGTAGAAGCGGCAGTCATTTTTCAGGAGAAACGGAGACAGTTCTGCCTTCTACTGATGCCGTAACGGGGCGCCTCCCTAGCCCATCAGCGGCGTCTAGCGAAATGCATGTAGTACGGAAACCTCAATACAGATGGGTTCTCAATATATACCGACGTCGAGGTCGCCACATAAGACAGCACAGAGAGCTTGTTCTTTTTTTGCTGCTTCCCTCTTATTTGTTGTTTTTCCGAAAAGGATCGCTTGCACGACACCTCCTCCCCACTGTTCAAGCATGTTATTCTCGGATTCTCCGTGAAAACTAGTGCGCAGAACCGCCTTTCTCCAAGGTTTCCTCAAGATGTACCTACTACTACACTTCCGGGTTTAATGCATACCTGTTCCACATGCAAAAAAAGTCTGGAAAATATACTTTCCGTGGAGGAAATTTTTTTATGCATAAATGTATACTCCACCTCCAGGACGGTAGATGGGGATGTTTGCTGGAAACGATAGGTAAGGAAGTGTATCAGAAACGAAAGCATGATGTTCACCGGTGGGGCTTCACAAGACGGTGATCGGGCGAGCTTGTACGTGAAGCAAAAGCGACGTATAGTGCTGATGTAGAACATGGAGGTACGCGGCAAGGATAAAGTACGCCTTCCAAAAGAACAAATGAGGAATAAGGACAGAAGTTTAAAATTCAAGCAGCAGCGTTTGAAAGGATACGAGTATGTATATATACTCTATTTCTTATATGCAATTTTTGTCTAAAAATTTCACTTTGCAATCGTCTTCACAGACTTGTTATTCTAAGTTTTCTACGCATTTTCTATTTATTTTAGAAAGATGTTGAAGTATTGTGACCTCGATCTATCGCTGCAACCCCATTGCGTAAATGACCATTTAAAGGGAGTGCGTCGCTCCATTAGATTTTCGTGCAGTAATATTACTGCTTCCCCTTTAATAGTAAAGTTTTTTTTACTTATTCATCGTAGTTTTTTGGTAATTTTTTAAACGTTTTCTCATGAAATATGAATAAAAAATTCGCAATAAAGCTAAACCAATCCAATAAATTCGGTTATTTTAAGCCTTTCATAATATTTTTGTATGACTCTCGCTAAATCTGAGAAATAGTACCACAGTTTATCAGGTCATTTCACCTGTCAATCAATTTTTCCCCGTGAGGGTCTCAGACCTTGTTGTCAATTACTGATTTCCCCTGAAAAGAAGTACATCTAGATCATTTTGACTGATTTGTGCGTCTAATGCTCATTTTAATTTTTATCAATTTTTTCCGAAAAACGTGTTTTTATTTACCTTTTCTTTTATTGCTCCAACACATAATCATTCATGGCTTATTACGAATCTAGAATTATGCGAAAGACTTAAATGCGTAAAAATATGAATGAATGAAACTCTCGACAATTGTTATACTTGCTATACTAGTAGTGCAAATGCTAAACAAATTGCCATTAGACTTCTGTCAGACTTCTGAATACTTCATCTCATAAATAGTTTTATACGTTTACTTTGTAATCTATACTTATGTGACATACACTTTCAAAAAAATTTAGCGGTAAATTATGAATGGATACTTTTTAAATATGAACAATTAGATTTTTTCCAACGCATCTTTCGGTTCCCACATTAGAAATACATGCATCGTAAGACAAGTCTTTGGACGTGATTACTGCTCCAGACCAATACTATTATAAGATAAACATTCATTTATTAACTTTCATCGCCGGAAATGGTTGTAATATATGTTATAAAAATATACCTTCAGCTGGAAAAATTTGCAACATGAAAAAGCATAGATCAATCACTCCCAAGAGTATGCTGAATTCGGAATGGAGCGCAGGAATGCCAAATTAGTTTCAATACAGCCATGAACATAATCTCTGAAGTATTCAATGTTTTATATAAACTAGTTTTAAAAATATTGTAAAATAGTGTAATAAAAGCATATTACATTGTAACATAAATTATAGATGCAAAAATTTTGTACGGTAAAGAAATAAAAGCATATTATATTTTAATATATAAATGATGTTACACTCTATTCATACACATCGTATTTTTAATATTTATTTAATAATAAAGTTTGCTGAAATATAATTTAAATTTTTGATTTGATTTGAAAATTGATATATTGTAAGTTCATAGAGGAAAACGATGAGAACGCCATGTGACAAAGTACGGGTAGTACCTTTTAAAGGTTTAACACCTGAATTTTCACAAATATGCACTTTAGAAGAGGAGAGCGATAGAAATGAATTTGATCAAGGCAAGCTCACAAAGAGTCCCTTAAAAGCAATTTCCCTGAATTAACGCGTTCCCCTATATATTTAGGATTGAAGACTTGGGAAGGAGGAAGGAGAGCATATCTTGTCTACTGACTTAAAATTCGCCTAAATGTAACACCAGAATCATAAAAAAGCCCCAAAAAAAATTAGTTATAAGTATTGGGAGGAAAATAAGATGCCATGGCACAAGGCGCAGGTAGTAACTACCCGAGATGTAAACCCTGCCTAAGTCACAGACTGCGGCAGAAGAGAAAAAGAACATTTAAGTACAATCCCTTCGATCAAGACATTCTCAAAACAATCCCTTATAGTGCTATCAATTTCCCTACATTAGCGCATCACCTTTTCAACTAGAATAGAGGAGCTGGTAAGGAGGGAGTGCCTTTTTTGACTTCTCACTCGACTCGTACTCTCCTTTCATTTCCCAAGAGAAATAGGTATGCGTATTCAACCACCGCCGCAGCCTACTCCCAGTGCGGCAACTCCTATACATTCCTTTACTCTCGCTGCACCGATGCAGTGGAGAAAGAAAAAAAAATGGTATAGGAAGAAGGAAAAATAAAGCAAGAGCCGTGAAAGGAAAGATTCGATATCCAATTCCGCTCACGTGTACAGTTTCTTCCCCCTTTCGTCCGAGAGCCGAGGGCAATGCATGTCAAAGGGCATCTCTTTATATTCCGCAACGTCTTACTATCTGCGGGCAAAAGGATCTTTGAGAGGTCAGAAAGGGCTGCACTCTAGAGATTGTGGCCTTGGTTTTTTTTCACTCTGTGATGCGAAAAATGGGAGACCTCATTAGCGTATTAAGATACGAAAGAAATAGTACCTATTCGATACTTCTGTAGCTTCAACAGGAAATATTAGGCCTAAAATAAGAAGGTACTTCGACGAAATTTTCCTACGTTACTGAAATTTCAAATGATTTGACCCGAATACCTCTCCACCTTTACGGACGCTATCAAATATTCCTCAACTACATAGAGTAGATGAATGAATAATTGATTTAAAAAAAACTTGGCGATATTAATGGCATTTATTTGTGAAACATTATGAATTTCAATCATCACAACAGTTCTTGCTCCAAACAATATTCCTTGAAGAAATTCTCTGCCACATTATCACCTTGGTTGACCAATATTCGAACCACGATTCCTCCATTAAGCGTCACAATCACGAAGAAAACTCTGGAGAATAAGTGAATGAATAAGTGGAGCTACAATTTCGGCTTATGCTAGACGGCAAAATTAAACAAAGGCGTTTAGCAAACATCAAAAATAAGATATACTATCCAAAATCAATATAAAACAGTAAAATAAATAATGAACCATTCGTGAAAAAAGCTTTTATGCACTTTTTCTTCAGATAATTCACATCGCAAGGAAGTTACTACACGATTTTTACTGGAAGAGAATTGCAATCTATAATATTTGTGTTGAGGAAAGAAAACTATTTTTCTTACGGCCACGACTTTTCTATCCTTTGGCGATCATTCATTATTCGTAGCTGGCAATGCAATAGCAAATATGGCATTCTTAGCAATTTAATCCGCGTTTTCAATATTTTGTGGCATGTAGGCACTTTTTGCCCTTCATGCATTCCTTTTTTCTCCGTCATAGAGATACACATCCAATTTCTAGGAGCATTTTAATGACACTGAAATTATATAATTGAGTGATAATATGGTGATACGTTGCAAAATTATCTCGTATTTGCCTGAATAAATGAAAAAAATGAAGCCAGGAAGGATTCTATTAAGACTTTGTGCATGAAAATGAAATTTACTCTTTCAAATTTTAGTTGATATTTTGATTATCCAGATGACTTCTTGGAAGCAGTTGAAGGTGAAGATTTCACATATTCCGGCGGATTGTGTGAAAAGGAAAAGGGTTCACACATTCTGGCACTTTTCAAACTAATTACCAAACAGACTGATTTTAAATGCAGGAATAACACTTTAAAATAATAATACATTATTACTCCTAAAATCGTACGCTGAATTACTCGGAGGCAAAATAATTTAACTACTCGGTAAGCACAAAAATTCAGCATTGAGTGTGAACATTTTAGGGAGTATTATCCATATTTAGTTTGATTCCAGGTCCAAGAAAGTAAGGGTTAAGGTAGATTTATCGTTAGCGAGTACAAATCGTCACTAGATAGTATCAGTTGGTTCTACATCAAATTTCATACCTACTATATCATTTTAGTTGCCATATAACATTCTCTTCCCTCACATTAAAATTATCACTCACTCTTATTTCTCCGGCGGGAAAGTCGTTGAAAAGAATGACAATGATGCCCAACGATGAAAAGTGGAAACATGATTTCTCCCAATTAAAAAGGTATGCAAACGTGACTCACATCTGTAAACTGTAATACAAACTGAGGACGGGAAAGATTATATAAAAGTGAAGCCGCTGCGCACCGTTCAAACCTATGGAGGTTCATACGCGCAACAAAAAAAACGGCACCATTCAAAATAATTAACTTCACCCTTTTGTTCCGCCATTTTTTCCCATCCTCAGTGAAGGGCGGGAAGTCTGATATACGCTCCTCTGTCAGAAAGAAAGGTAGAGAATGTTTTGAGAGCATAAATACACAAAATTCTCGGACGAGGAAGAGTGAGAGGTTGAATAATCAAAAAAATCCCCTGTTTACCCCTTAAATGAATGATTAATCACGTACGAAACTGATATAAGCCGAGAAAACTTTATTTCTTTTCATACCAATCGTTTCCACTCCTTTCTCCGGCCTTTTTTTACTCTCTCTCTCTCTCTCTCGGCTGGCAATTTTTTTTCAAATGTGATTCTCCTTCCTTTCACTGTTTAAGCCCCATTCAACCAACAACCCTCCAACACAAAACCCCAAGCCGTGCCCCATTCGAAACTCCATCGGACACCGCTATTCCCAGCGCATATTCTCCCACCCTCCTTCAGTTCTAAGCTCGTCAAAACTCACCCCGCCCCCTTCCCCTCTACCTTATTTGCATTCTCCTCTTCCCGTTTTGACCACACCCACGAGATGCCACTCAAAAACTTGCCCCTCTCCCTTTCCGTGTTCGCATTTGACCCGGGCCATTTGTGTATTTCGAAGTCCAACGAACAGTTCCCTCCCATCAAACAACTACGTACACACCAGGCTGTTCGAAAAACTTTAATTTTTTCATGCGAGATATACCTATAGATTTCCTTTCTTTTAGCTCCCTCCGAACTGAAGCGGACGCTATTGTATTTTTGGGATCGCTTCGAAGATCGAAATAGGGGAAAATGTTGTTTTCCGGTTGATAAACTATGAGAACGAAGGGAGAGGGATGAGAGTGATTGAAAACCCTTCCCTTTTCAGAATGAAAGGAAAATGGGTGGGGTGGGAACGGACCGATGCCCTACTGGAACGGGGGAGGTTTCTTGGCGTTATGAATGTAGAGGGGCAGACACATGACCGCATTCAAAATAATGGCTTTCCAATCAAGCGAGAGATAGGCGTGCGGTACTCTCTTCACGGCCATTTTTCTGTTATCTGAATGAACTAATCAACGGCCATTTGCTAATTACAACTCGCGTCCTAAATCGTAACTGAACCTTTATTGTGCTCAAATTTGCTCGGAAGCTTCATCTAATTCATGAATCAAATCTATGCTCCATTTAAGGAGGAAAAAGATGTTTGTAGTTCATATAAAAACCGTCAGGAAAAATGACACACTAGTAGCATATAAAACACTGAAAAACACTTACAATGTACTCTAATACCTTGTAATTGATCTTTTTCAAAAGAAAATACATGCGCGTGTATAGTATATCATCAAAGTTATTCATTTTCCCTCATGCCATCTACACCCGTATTCAAAAAATATTACCCTGTTACCTAAAATATCATAAGACACGCAATAAGATAAAGTGGCATTCCTAATAGAATTTTAGTAATACTTGAATAGTCTTTCTTTGAAAGTTAATTGTAATTGGTGGGAACAAATTGAACTAGTAGTCTCTTAGAACACAATTTACAAGTAAGCTCAAAATGCCTTGCGGAGTATAGAGGCCCCAAATGAAAAACAACGTATTCACCGTAACGGGGTCACCATCTTTTTCCATTACATAAAAATTTTCAATGTGTTTTTTAAATCAACTCGATATTCACTAAATATCACTACCACTAAACAGTTTAGCCCTGATATACACACATACTCGGTAAACAGGATCAACTTTAAATGGGCAAAAAAATTTAAAACATCATCTACTGAAATTTAAAAAAATTAAAGTGCTCTTTGCAAAAAAAAATATAATTCTTCCAGAAACTTTTCATTTAAATAAAAACATTTGCAAATAATATTTCTGCCTTTGCATTATAAAAAACCATCTACTTGGTATATTTTTAGAAAATGGACGTTGTACTACTTCCCCCTTCCTACATATCATAACGCTTGCACGTGAAATTAATCATGTGGCAGCAAGAACCATTTGGTTTCCTCATTACCATAAATCAATGGAGGAGAATGCGCTCTAGATATTATAGTTACCAAGCAATTAAAGAAGAGTATCTAATTAATGAGAAAGACTGCAAATGGTCTCCATGGGATATTAAAGCAGAATTTGATGAGAAGTGTTAATATAGCCACGAGGCTTGAGCGATAAATGGTTATATCCTTTTTGATTCATTTTCTTGGAGGGAAATTACCTTCAACCAAGGCATAAAGGACCCTTTCTAAAGATTTTCCCTTGCTTAATCTCATAAAAAATAATGACCAGGAAATACCCTCAGAGAAGATTTAAAACCATACAATGCATTACAACAAGAAAGGTTATTCTAGAGAATAAAATCAACAAAAATTTTTTATTTTAAACGACGTTTTTCAATGCTAAACGTTACTTTAATTTGAACCATGTCAGAATGATTAATTATCAAGATCAAGATAGGTAAAAGACATTTATGAGTCTCTTGGAAAAACAGTGTGCCAGCATCAGATATGAGAATTTTTCAATTGCAATGAATTAATATAATCACACTGTACAGCTGTCAACATCAAAAATATGATTAAATCTACCCTGTTGTAAAATCAGGATGAAGTATTCTTATAATTCAAAAATTTAAATTATTTGGTATTGATCTTGATGCAGTTGTTTGAAATTAATTTGGCTCTAACAATAATCTGTACCAAGTTTTTTAGGTAATGATTGAAGAGCAACGGTACAAGACAAAATATGAGATTATTTTCAGAGGTAAAACTAAGATTATGAGATTTAATTTAGAAGTCAAACTGAGATTACGATATTTATTTCAGAATTAAAACTGTGATGGATGGTATTTTGCTGCAAGAACCAGTAAACTCCTGCTAGAATATGAATTCTTACCTCAAGGATACAAAAATTGGGAAAGTTTATCTTCAAAGATACATTATACGTGCCGATAAACGTATGACATGCATCGTTAATTATTTTCATTGTAAATACTGAAGAAAATTGAGGGCATAACAGAAAAAATCTCAACCCAATGCCATCCGTATAAATTAGCATAGGTCCGAGATTACCTGATTTATTCACCCTATGCTTACAGACTTCAAGACTGTGTACCTTCCAGCCTAGAGAGCAAGCGGTAACTATGTGGTGGCGGCCAGTTGACTCAGACCTCTGACGCTACAGAGTATTCTGAAAAAATCTTTGCAAAAACGTATTATTTTATTTAAATGTACCCAAAATAAAATAAATATTTGAAATGCAAGACCAACTTTAAACATTATTAAAATCAAATACCAATTAAATACATCTGTTTGAGTTGGCTGCTAAGTCATCAACCGCCGTACGTTCCAGTGATATTTGTGTCCACTAATTCTTTGCCATTTTCATTTGAAGTAAGCCGAGAGCTCTCTGTGTTCATTTAGTAACGTTTTGATTTTCCCCACAAGCCACCTTAATAGGTGTGTTGCAGATAGTGTCATAACCAGCCTTAAGAAAAAATAGAAAAGAGGTCCGAGTTGGAGATATTTTATTACTGAGATCTGCGATACATTTGTTTAAGAAAATACGTTATTACTCGGTGGATATACGATGGTGGATTTATACACTAATCTGTTTGTCAGCAAGTCTCTCTAAATTCATCACTCATGTCGGGTTGTTGGCTAGAGTAAAGTTCTTAGCCGATATTATCCGTGTGGATCTGAAAGATACTCGTTATTAATACCTCAATCAATCTCAGACAATCTGGTAACAACAGAATACCTAGTGAATCCCAGTCGTTGACGAATCGCGCACAAGCTATTTCTGTCTCACTGTAATATAAACCTATATTTGAGTTCTATATCAATCATTTTCCTTTATACTTTACAGCATGTTGCTAATCCTGAAGAATTTACTTTATCGGAGGAACAGCGCGCCAGCTTCGAGACGAATCCTGCACGTGAGGAACCATGAAATCTACTCAAGGAACCTCTCAATTAAACTGTATACAGTAACAAACATGAACATGTTTGAAGCAGATATTTCCAGAAATAAAAGCTTCAAACGCCTCAATGACAGAAGAAGGAAGGAAAACCACCACTGTGTTTTTGAGGTACGTACGTTAGCATAATTATTCTAGTTGGTACTATGATTGGAAAGTAAATCGAAAAGAAACGCATCAAAACTTTCACATCGTTGTCGATTTCAATAGAACGAAATGCCGTCTTAAGCCTAAAATCATTCGTCCTGACCAAACTTTAATTACATAAGTACTGACCATTTCCACTTTATTGCCAGCAAGAACTTGGCCGGTCATTCTAAACGAATACGTTCATATTTGATTAAATATGCTGTTTACCATTAAATACTAAATATCGTTGGAACAGTTAAGATTTTGACAAGAGTTGAAAATTTCCCTTTTAAATCGAAATAATCGGAAATCAATTTGGAGCCAAAGTGTCAAGATTGCAAGAATGGCTATTATTATAATAAGTGGTACACACATTAGTTCACTATTTAAATATGGATGGAGTTTTACGGGTAAGGTGACCAGAGTTAGGAGTTGGATTTGAAAAAATGTCCACATGACCACACACTCCCGAGATTCAACTACATTGAACAGGTCTACGGGAGAGATTTCCTTGAAAGGCGGTCAACGAGCGCATAGAAGTGAGTGGTTCTTAAAAAAACACTTCCTCCTCACAATCTGGGGTGGCTTGAAAAGCAAACTTATAATACTTTTCAAAACCAAGACGGTCGAGATGATCGTAATGAAATTCTCGTTGGGATGAATGAATGAGAAGAAAAAAAGAAAAACTGAACGAAAATTAAAAAAAGAAAACCAAAAATAATAAATTAACTCATCCTCTCGCTTCCAGTCAGACAGAGCGGTAGAGATGGAAGGAATATGAAAGATTTTGAGAAGATTTTAAAAGAGTTTCTACGAGACGGGGAGGGCACGCGTACGATGAGATGAGATGATGAGGAAGCAAGCGTTGGGGAGTTGGGAAAAGTCGGTCGGGATGCTGGTAGGGCCTGCTCAAACGCCGATCACAATTCGGAATTAAAATTTTTGAGTGATGATTATGCTCGGGAAATGAAAGGACGAGACGACGGGGAGGTCGGAGAGCTCGGGAGTAGATGGCCATAGATCAACGTGCTGCTGCTGCTACGATTACGGCGGAGGAGGAGAAGGAAAGGGCCCCGGATCAATTTGTCAGACGGAATTGCGTCCTTCGCCGTGGCGAGCCGGGGTAAGTTGTCCGCGGAAATTTGCCAGGGGAGATTGGACGTCCAAAAGGGTAACTCGCAGGAAATATATTACATTTTTTTATGACTACGTTATTCATCGGATTTGGGAGTTATTGCCTCGAGATATCCCATGTTTGTAGAACAGAAATCACGACGTTACCGCCGGCGTTTTATTATTTTTTCTATAAAAGGAAATACTGAGTCCCGATTTCCACAGTTCACAGTGTTCCATCTACCTACGGTAAAGGAGTGAAAAATTAATTTTCACCGCTGAGTTGCTAGGGGATGCTAGGGTACAGGAAAAACCGATTGAGAGAAAAAAAGAAGACGAAGAGGTTGCTTAGGACATCGCACGTTGTCAGATTTTGATCGCCGGCCAATGAATTTCCGTCATTTTAAACAAATTGCTCCGACCTCACCACTACCGTTTTTGCTGATCCTCCGCTTATTTATATCCTGCCCCACACTTAACTAGCTTTCTCGATCAAATCATAACCAGATAGGCTACTTTGATGAAATATATGAAGATTAAAATGAAAATTGCTCCTGAAAAAGTTGACGCGTACCTAAATCAACTCGTATTTTCCATTCAATTAATATATATTTGTCTCATCCTCAACATAGGTCAGCAATGCTTGGCTTGATTTGACGCAGCTCTTCATTCAACCCTACTTATCTTTTCATATTTTCTCAAACAGCAAGTGATCTAACCTGTCAGTAATTTTCTTCGAGCATAACAACTACCCACTATTTACTATAAGGCATATAAAAGTGTACCAAAATGTTTTGAGTTAAGAATACGTAGAAGTCGATACCAATAAAAGACAAAATACTTCTTAAAATTTGATAATTCCACTTTTTTATGCACTTAAGAATGCATAAGGCCAAATGCAATTTTAGCCAACGGGAGTGACGATGAGCAAATACTTTTCTAAGGAGCAGCAACTTGTGTGAGTAGGTTTTGAAAAATAAGTAGTCGTGATAAACCAATTCTATTCCTTAGATCTCGGGCGATATAATACAATTCATGACCACTAATCATATTATTTTCATAGATGTCCAAATGCTCCTATATCCTAATTATCGACCGCTGAATATTTTTATTCATTCCAATTCCTCCACACATCAGAACGAAATATTTCATTCGCGGAGAGATGGGCTGTGATACGTGATCAGTTTTTCTTGTGTGGAGTCGCCGATATAAAAACAAATTAAACTGAATCACGTATTACATGTTGTGAAGAAAATTACTAGAGAATCCAAGTAATGTATGCCTGAATTATCATGTAATTGAAAGTAATAGTTTGGTGACTGTTCTCAATAGGAAAAAAAATTATCTTCAACTTGTCCGTTAATTTAATTTTAATACCTGTTTCAATGTCTATCCACAGCTTACAATTAATTCTGAACTTGAAACCCTGTACTATATCACTTAGTTCAATCCGTGACAATGACGCAAAGTAATCGGTATCCACAGTAAGGGTGAAATAACTGTGGAAAATTTTCTTTCTAAGAGTCCTTTCCATGTAAATTTTCATACCCGTCACCCAGAACTAGGGAATGAGGTACCTATGAAGTTCTGCGTAAACAAAAACGAATCAAACCCCACAATTTTCGGGTCAAATTAGAATTTTTGAAACACCCTTACTCTATTTCAGCGTGGAGTGTAGTCCCTAAGAAAATCAATTCAGGATATGCTCAGTGGAATTACAAAACAATCGATGGGGACAAAACAAAGTCGGATCGAGGGAAGGGGGAAAAGCATTCATCAGGGATCAGCGCCCACTGCCAACATTGACCCTTTCCGATGGATTTTGAAAGCAAATGACGAAGGACTTTCAACATTTAGAGGAAAAATCCCTCCATTTCACCTCCACGCGGATCCACTTTTAATCACTGCTGCATTATCAACCCGAGCGTTTTCCCCCAAAAGTTTCTCCAGGGTTCGTCGGTGATAGAATTTTGAATTCGCGGCGTGGCGGGTGGGGAGTACTATGTATATATATGTACGTATATGGAAACCTTTCGGAAAGGGGGTTTTCAAATAGAGAGAAGACAAGGATATCTCCAAAGGAGTGGAAAAGGACCCAAAGGGAGAAAGAATTTCATGGGAAATCCCCTCGCATTATGACGTACCGGTGAGGAATGGGATGGGTTGAAAGGGAAATGTTCTTCCGAGAAAGGATAGCAAGACATTGAATTTATTTTTTTTTTAACAAGATTCTTCGCATAGAGTTAAAAAGGGAAAGAGGGAGAGAGGTCAGGCTAGGAGTCGCGGGGGTGAGTGATTAAACCCGTTGGGGGGAAGAAAAAGATAAGAGAAGGGCAATGGAACGTAAGTTAAGGTTTCCGGAGATCGGTGAAAGGCTAAAAGGGTTAGGTCGCTGAATTGGGAATGAGGAATCTTTAGGAAACGGACCGATCCACCCAGCACACTATTTTCAGCCTTTTACGCCAACTTTCCATTTGATTACGAGCATAAATTATTTTAACTCAGGTTATCTTTGTATAACCATTTTATTTAAATTCGATAAGCGTGTTCCATGACAATCACTGCATATGAAAAAGGCCGAAAAACATAAACGATAAGTTAGAGATATAGTAACTGTAGTTATTTGGTTTCAGAGTGCATCGTCTTAGAGTGCATGGCCATTTCGCACCAATTCATTATTTGAATTGAAGAAGGTATAGGAAATAGATAAGATATATTTAGAAAAGGTTATTGACCACTCCGAAACAATATCAATATCTATCCCGGGCAATGTGCTGAAATACGGGAGTTAAAACCTTTTCGAAAAGTTGAATTATTCTAAAAAAAAGCTCATTAATAGGGTAAGAGTGTTTCGAGAATCAACGACGATTATGCATATGGCTCCTGTAATTCCGCACTTCCTTCGACGAGAATGGTAGGTACTTATCACACTCCTACAGGAAGTATTGCACACTCAAAGGAGAGTACTATCTGAGTTATCACATCATGGTAGCATAGTGTTTGTTCTCTACGGCGAAGCGGTTATTGGTAGGTCGGGGCAGTGCGCTCTATTCTCAGGAGACAGACAACGAGTTTTCCTACCATATAATATAGCCGAGGTTGGCATGGTAACATTTTTAATAGCATATATTTCATGACAATCAATTGAACTTTCCCCAAAATCACCGTCACTGAATTCAATAACCCTTATCATCACATCTCTCATAACTAGTGATGAATGCTTTGGAGAGGACGCGATACTCACGGTTGGCCGATCTTATGTGTTTTTTTTTCGTTTTTATCGATTAAAAAATAAGCTATCAATTGCAAATTTCCAATCCGTACATGGCCAAACCTTGCTTAAATTCACGCCTGTAACATGAGATCCCTATGTCTTGAATCTATTACTTTTATACCTGAGCAAATATGGGTGAAAACTTTTCAAAATAGATGATCCTATAAATATCCTAAAAATCCCATATCATATTAATTTGAAGAGTATACTAAAGGGTGACAAAAATTCTTCAATTAAGAGGTAAATATTCTTAACACTGACGTTAAAGAAGGTTATTTTAGATTTAATAGGACTTTCTTTTTTGGCTGGTTTAGAAATAATGTCATACATCATTCGCTGGCAAGTGCTGCAAGGTATTTGAAACACCTTGCATCACGTGTTTGCATGCTTTAAGGAAAACCTATTGTTGACGATACTGACGTAAACATGTCACGAATGCCAGGAGGCAACTTTGATGTGATTTGAAGCTTCCTTGGAGCTGTACAGCTAAGAGCAATTATTTTGCTAGAGCTAAGTGTCAACTGTATTGTAAAAACGTTTCTAGGGTTTTATACTAAGAGCTGATTTTCAACGACACCATAGTTTTAACAGACGGCTTATCTTAAATCTCTTACTCTGAATTCTTAGAACCATAACAGGGAGAAAACGCCAAGGATACGAGTCACAAACAATCCATAGGACGGTCTACGTCATGAGCAAACATCACCCGCTCCAGGAAACGTTTTTGCATTTATTTGACTGGAAATTCTTCAATCTTTTGCTACCAACTGTTAGTTTGATAAAAAGTATCCAACACGGGAAATAATTTCTACTGTCTCGTGTAGATAAATTTCCTCAGAGGAGTTAAATAACGAAAACCGCGCTTTGCAGCACGTAACCTTTTCCTATTTTTTTCGATCAACAGCGGTAAAATTGTTGAAAGGCCACGCATTCACAGGAAAAAGGCATTAAATTGGTTTTCATGCTTAGCAGCGAAATACACCGTGGGGTAACCTTACCAGGGCCGCCAACGCATCGAGGGTAAAATGTTACCACACCTCAACAATTCATCACATGATGACACTACACTCGAGTAGGTTGTAACGAAACCAATTTCTCTCACATCAACAGCACATAACTTGAGAAATGAATCATCACAACATGTGAATCCAAGCCGTCAGCACTGTCGCCCTGTATGAGCAATTGCACGAATTCAACAAGAGAAGATAGCATAGAATCATTTTTCATCGCGGACGCAAGTATTCCAACAGAATCAGTCGTGCATGGTACAGATGTTGCGGTTATGGTAGATTAATACGTAAAAACAGAACCTAAATTATTACTAATTCCGTAATTTAGAAACTGCACAAGAATGTTCCACGGAAAAAATTAAAGCATTTCGAGAGAAGTCACAGAAAGTGGCGAAAAAGGATGGGAATATGATCAATAATTTGAAGAGAGTTTATATTTTAAGATTCATTCCTGATTCAACAGGGTATCCAGGCAATCAAAGCAGAAAAGTGTATGCATAATTCCCAGTTTTTCAGGGAAATTCTACAAAATTCCACGTTAATCTAACGTGATATAAAATAATTTTAAAACACCCAAAATTACTTCAATACTTTTAAATTTATTATTTTAATGTATTTAAAACGACAATGAATAGATTAGCTATCGCACACTGAATTTAAAATTTAAAGTTCTTCAATGCCAGCCAAGACGCTACTTCGACCTCATAAGTAAATGCTGACGTCATCGGGCATTCTATTCTTAGTGTTTTTGAATATTATTTGAGTCAGGACTGCTAGACAGTTCGATTCTGTTGTCCTGTCTGACATTCCACGCTCCGATGCGGCTGTAAAAATGCTACTAAGATACTGCACTTAAAATTACGACGAGCGTATTTTAGGCCAGAGAATGAGTAATTGTAATGAACTGGAAAAAATTTATCTTAAATTAATTTGAAATTCCTGGTTGGTGCAAATATTCATTAATAATTCAAGGGTTAAGATTCACGCATAATTCGCGATTTTCCTGGTTTTTTTACTTTCTAATCCATTGTTTGTCCTCCAATCACGGCTTCTAATTTGATACCATTCATCTCGGGTTACAGATCCAAACTTAATCACGGCTTAAATATATACAGAGATCAAACTGAATTTTAAGTATCAATAATAAATTAAAGTTCTGCTGTACTCTTCGGTATAGATACGAAGAAATTGGCGTAGAAATTTTAAATGAGTTTTAATGGAAATAATTCACTCCACCATTCTCATTTGATATCATATTTCGAAAGAGTAAACTCCAGTCGAAGATAAGCCGGTTTGTATTTCCACTAATAATTACCAACAAATTATTAGCAAGCAATAAATATATTCTTAAAATAAATATTATATATACTATATTTTACTTATATAAATAGAATGACATAATAAATACAATTTGAATGTATGATATGTCTACTATGAAGGAAACTCGGAAGTTAAGAATAATATAACCTGTCGTTTTTCAGTTTTTCATTGAAGGTGGTGTTTTCTCCAACACTAAGTAATAGTATGATACATAATTATGGTAGGAAAAGTACCATATTCAACTTAAAACCATATATAAAAATATTTCACGTCATTTAGCCTGTCCATTTACATGATGTAAAAATGAATAAGATGCGTATAAAAATTTATGCACATTTTTTTTCAACCACATCTGCGTAATGGTCACATTTATATTTTACACTCTCTTGGTAGAACTCAAATATGGAATCAGTTGAAACATCGTCAAATGCATGTTTTCATTCTCGGGGACTGTGATCGCTAGGTCACTAAGCAAATGAAGCAGCCAGCCAGGACTAAAAGGTACGATCCCTCAGAATTAAATAACCGTAATAAAACTGTCAGAAGCAATCCTAATTCACTTCCATTACCGACTATTGAACTCTGCAGGAATAATATGAAGAGGGTCTGATACAATATACCATAAATTAAATGGGAAGCATCGAGGTATATTTATAGGTTATTTTAATAGGCGAATAATCCAATATTGACTGATTTTTTTAATGGAAGTAATATTTAATTCTGTGTAACACATGAAATCACCAGAATATCGTTCTACAATGCGATCATCCTATGTTGGCACGCTAAACAGCCAGCCTATCTCAAAAATCCTTTGATGAAGTGGGGTGGGGAATAGCAGGAAGCAAATATTGCAGCTTTTTTACATCAGGTGATGCCAACGTTGCATATTCGAAAATTTAAGGCCCATTAAAGGTCTCAAAAAATATTATGACCGCAAAGGGTCTAGCAGGTTAAGATGGTAAAAAGTGCCCCCCGATATTTTGATAAATAAAAAATATACACTTAAAGTGCATCCAAAATTATGTGTTTTCCCGAATTCTCAGACCTCAAAATTGGAAAATAATTCCAGAAGAAAATTGAAACACGATATTTAGTTTTTTAACCATATCTCCAGTTTTTATTTTAATAAAATCATTATCTTGATTTTGATATGTAAATACAATTACGTTCTACCATCCTGATTTTTTTTCAAAACTTATTAACCGAAAACTCAACTTTTACATAAGTTTGAAAATGTCAAAATTCAATATAAAAATTTAGGAAACAATAGACACGCCGAAAAAATATATGTTGTTACCCCTACCCTGAAGAATAATCTAAATTTTTTTCAGATTTTTAAAATTGGTGGAACAGGGTCAAAAACACGAATAACTGCTTTCTGCCATTTGCATCTATGTATTCCAGGAGGATATTTGATTTGATTGTTGAGAGAAACGATAGTTGATCAGTTTCTAATATTATTAATTAAGAATAAACATTACGATAAACAATGCCCATCACACTTTGATTAATCGGAATTACTGTTTATAACCATACTGTTAAGCTTTAACCTTCCGTCGAGCGCAATAGATCTGACAGGCTCAGAGCAAGTGGTTTTTCACTTCTCTGAGCCAATAGGTGCGGCATAGACCCTTTATACTCATTGCAGTTGTTTGTTTTGACACGCTATATGCAGCCTTCCGCTTTTCGCATTAATGCCGGCACATCAGTGACGGATTATTTACCATATTTAAACAAAATAATGGTCAATTAAGGCGAAATAAAAGCACTAGTGGATATATAATAAAGCAAAATAAAAAACCATTATCATATAGAATTCACATGCTAAAGTACATTACATATAAAAATACTTAATAGCCTAAAGAGCAGATTAAATCATACCTCGCTGGAACGGTCTGGGGCAGGATGACGGTGTGTATATGCATAGCAGATAAGATATCATTTATGTATTAGACTACACTAATAATGGTGCTTTAAAGTTCAAAGGTATACTACAGAGCCATGATAAGAGTTGATTATGTTATTTTACATCAGTTCCTGTTAGGCACATTGCGTCTGCACTCAGCAATTCCAATATTGCGCCTGACGTAAGATTAAGTTAATTTTCAAGCTACGAGAAATACAAAGTCTGCCGGAAAAGATTTTTTTCATATCTCCTGACTCTAATTAACCATGAAGTTATCCACAGCATTTGAGCCAATTCCCTAATAATAGGAGACTGTGACTGAATTTTCGGGGACCAGTTTTCGACGAAGCGATGACACTTAATCATTGTTGATGCCAGCAATAGGCATTCTCTGATAATCGGTGAATGTGAAACAATACAGACGAGTTAGGTGCAGCACAGAGAGAGAAAATTAGCGGATAACTAGCTAAATGAGAGTCTGGTTTCCAAGAATTTTATCAATGAAAACTTGATCTTTTCGATGAATGGTATTAAATACCCATTCTATTGTTGAAATTATTTTGCGATAAAGCTAAGCTACCGTAACATTTGAATACATTTTTAAATTGCATACTCATTCTATTTATCGTTTTTTTAAATATGGACCGTTTTTAACTTCATCAGTAGAGTATTACATTAATGCCAATATATGCTCTAATGGACATTATGTCTACACGGAGACAGAATAATAAAATTGTGAATAAAACTGTGTAAGGCGTGGCATTCATTGCAAGGAAATAATCGGTCATAAAAAGTTGCTTGGCACAGCTTAGTTTATGAAGGAATCTCTTAGGAAATTAATGACGCGGTCTTGGCTAATGATATTTTGCGCCGTAAATTCTGTACTAGTGTGACAGGCCGTTTTACTCGGGACGCATCATTGCGCAACCTTACCTATGTACGAAGGCGCAGTCAAAATTGCGTCGAATAAAGGAGTGAAATGCGACAACGCACGAGAAAATGCACTGCTGCCAGAGGGGAAAATAGCCCCTGCTCTCATTGCAGGCTCGGATTCTTGCAATTTCAACAAAGTTTTTCAATGCTAGCCTGCGGAATGATTTGCACCGTGTATAACGGCCTTTACGTATATATTCGAAAAGACGATTCAATTATCACCGCTTCTGCTGGGCATTGTTTATTTTAATGTTTATTCTTAATCAATAATATTAGAAAATGATCAACTATTGTTTCTCTCAACAATCAAATCAAACGTCCTCCTGGAATACATAGATACAAATGGCAGAAAGCAGTTATTCGTGTTTTTGACCCTGCTCCACCAATTTTAAAAATGTGAAAAAATTTAGATTATACTTCAGGGTAGGGGTAACAACATATATTTTTTCGGCGTGTCTATTGTTTCCTAAATTTTTTAATTTAATTTTCAAATTTTCAAACTTATGTAAAAGTTGAGTTTTCGATTAATAAATTTTGAAAAAAATCAGGATGGTAGAACGTAAGTATATTATGTATGAACGTAATTGTAACTGGAGATATGATTTGAAAAACTAAAAATCGTGTTTCAATTTTTTCTGGAATAATTTTCCAATGTTGAGGTATGAAAATTTGGGAAAACACATATTTTGGATGCACTTTTAGTGCATATTTTTTATTTCTCAAAATATCGGGGGGCACTTTTTACTATCTTAACCTGCTTGACCCTTTAATAACACAGTATTACCCGTTGATATATTAAAAGGTTATCAATTAAGTATTACCTAAAAATAATGGCTATCATTAATTGATTCCAACTAAATTAACGCACAATAGGAGCTTAGATGTGGCGAAAACCTCAAGTATTGCGCCCATTTCAAAAATATAGATACTCGACTTTGAAGCAATGAAGTGAAGTAGCGCCTCGTCCGACTTCAGAGACATGCATAAAAATGAAGACTTTCCTATTCAGATTGAAAGTGGTAAAGATGCTATACCAGGTATATCAGGACATGTTTATGCAAGAGAAAAAGCACCCGGTTTTTGGCATTTCCCGTGTAGTCATGAAGTTAACGCAATCCAAAAATACGAGTTAATAATTGTATCAAGATGAAATGAATGCATCTACACCGACACAATACCCCTGCAAGCCGCCCCAATAGGAGTGTGGCGGGTGGTGTAAGGAATACAACAAATTAGCTAGTGGTACATCAAAATTGTATACATATAATCATAAATTTCTATTGTATACTATTATTTTTGACCGAATTATTGTTGATTGTTTATAGATATTATCATTTCCCAAGAATGAACCTTCAAAGAAACGTATACGTTACTCCTTCGCCTTTCTCCTGACAATTTCAATATAATTCCTTCATTCTGGAAACATCAGTTAATTCTATATTGGACTATGATTACTGATCATGCTCTTTCAAAAAGCAGCATATAAACATATGCTTCTAATGGCTTATACATTTGTTAGTACAGCCGGTAAAAAAATCATCTTTCACACACATTCGAAGTTTTGAGGTAAGAGAAACAAGTTAAAACCACACCAAATTTCCTTCCTTTCCTAAAACTCGAAATGCATTATATTGCTAACGAAAAGATTCAACATCCCAATCTCCTAAGCTATACTCATCACTCGATGTGCGTCACCGTCACGGTTACGACCAACAAATAGGAAATCAAGCCTAGCTTCGCGAAATATTAGCAATCGAAATTCTACGCAGAATACACACTACACAGGTATTGCAATCCGAAATCATCCGGTAGCCCACACAAGTTCGTCCACAAATAGGCGACTCTAAAACGATAAGTACGGAGGGTATGAAGTCACACAGAAGATTCGTGGGTCCGAGTTCGGCCTCCCCCAAAGCGCTGCTTCCGAAGCCCATTGGAGGGGTTGAGAGGTCGAGGGCCAGAATTTCGCTGATGCGGCTCACGCATCCCAATTGGTTGGAAAAGAAACGCTTTCCGAGACCTACGCGGACTACCACGAGTCGGCGCGCCAATCGCACTGCCCGACTGACGCCGTAATACGGATCATTTTGTCCCGCAGAAGCGAAAACAGTTCCCTTTCCACTACCCTTTCCTCCCGTTCCCAATGGTAGTAGCGAGTGGAAAAGGTGAATTCCCTTGCATCGAAATCCTTGCATTGCATCGATTCCCTTGCATTGCAAAAACGAAGATATGGACAAAAGAGAAATTGAAAGTGGAAAAAGGATTAGGAAAAAGGATAAAAGAGTTAAAGCTGTAGATTGTATAACTATAACCAACTTGGTTCATGATAATCAAACAATATTTTTTTTTACTTATCAGTCATAGATATTTTTCAACGCAAATACGTGAACGTTACAACCATATAGTCAACTTGGGTAAATTTGGCCCTTTCCTGGCAATCTTGGCCCAGAAACGTAAAAGGATTCATTATAGTTCTGTATTTTACCATTTGGATAAATTATCGACTTAGTGCTTGCATTAAGTTATATCACTAATTCACTCCTGAAACAAGGTCCGCCAAGGGCAAATACCCGAATAAAATCAGTTAACAGGTAAGAATCAGGGAACATTTGAAAACAGTATAAGTACTAGGAGATATTTTTTGTGGGATGTCTTTGCTTACACTAATGGTTTAAAACTTGATTTTTATTCTTTTTATTAAATTGTGCCAAAGTTACCCCTATTCGACGTACCTTTAACCTAATAAATGAAAATAAATCCTGGTGTTGTAATAGTTAGAGGCTCAGGAACAGCCTTAAATTGACTTTACATAATCTCTTCATATTTTTTAACACTTTATTCTCATTTCATATTAATTTTGAAGTTGGAAAATAATTTTTTATCAAGAAGAGTTGGGCCAAAGTTACCCCAATTGACAATACTCATTTTTCTTTACTTTAGGACTTGCTTTTATTTATTTTAAACAGAAAATATAATATAAATGAGGCGTGATGGAAAAACTAAACTAATTTTAACACGAAAAGAACTTAATGAAATTCCGAAAGTCCGTATGGTGAACGTATGAGGCAATTAATAATCAATACCACGTTTAAAAAATATCTTAGGTTGAAAAAGTATGAGGAACATGAAAAGTCGCTAGTAATTAAAATGCCGCTTAACGTTCTCCATAAGCAATTACTGATATAAAATATAATTACATGTTCATTAGCTCGTGGTGCAATTTCGTTCCTTGAGTAATATTGCCGAGCCTAAAAAGCGTTATTACATGATAAAATATTTTTTATTAACTTAAACTAATTGCTGTTAGAATCTCCATCGATAGGCAACCTTCCTTTGGCAACTTTACGAATATTAGTGGAGAATAAGTGAATGAATAAGTGGAGCTACAATTTAGGCTTGTGCTAGACGGCAAAATTAAACAAAGGCGTTTAGAAAACATCAAAAATAAGATATATTTTCCAAAATCAATATAAAAAAGTAAAATAAATAATGAACCATTCGTGAAAGACCTTTTATGCACTTTTTCTTCAGATAATTCACATCGCAAGGAAGTTACTATACGATTTTTACTGGAAGAGAATTGCAATCTATAATATTTGTGCTGAGGAATGAAAACTATTTTTCTTACGGCCAAGACTTTTCTATGCTTTGGCGATCATTCATGATTCGCAGCTGGCAATGCAATAGCAAATATGGCATTCTTAACAATTTAATCCGCGTTTTCAATATTTTGTGGCATGTAGGCACATTTTGCTCTTCATGCATTCCTTTTTTCTCCGTCATAGAGATACACATCCAATTTCTAGGAGCATTTTAATGACAATGAAATTATATAATTGAGGCTCCGTAGTACACAAAACAAAACAAACGTAATTATAAGCGTATGAAAAATCTGGTCTATTTTTTAAGCGTCGGGGGGGCCACATGCCTCCGTGCCCCCTCCATAAATACACCTGTGTATAGAATTTGTTCAAAGTCAAATGCACTCCAGGACGCAGGATCTCTCAAAAAATCTTTGATTTGTCTGAATAAATTTTACCCCGACATCTTTTCAAAGATTTACATTAGAAAGATTTACAGAGTCCACTTATCTTCTTCAAATGATATCAGTCACTAGTTATGAGATTGATACTGAAAGAGCACTAGGCGACAGATGATGCTTACTTTTAGAAAATATACTGATTATTCAATTAATAATACCTACTGTTGTAAATGGATTGAAATTCACATCTCTTTCTCCGACATGAGAATCAATGTGAGCATACTGTTATTAGTTCAGGTGGAAAATGTTACTTTTTTACCTGGGGTTAACGTTGAACGATACTTATACCAAATATTTTGATGATTACGAGCATTTAAAAACTTATAACTACCCATGATATGAAGAACATGAGTTTTACAAAAATTAGTAACAAGATACCGCATAGACAGTGATATTACCGAATTTCCAGTGCGTCTTCCCTTGAAGAAGTGACCAACAGTCGGTCACGTAAGGTCGGGGCAAAATCCGATATTCCACGCGGCATACGCCCACATGTCTCGTTTAAAATAACTTATAGCTCATGCAAAAAGTTTTTTCTATAAACAAAGAAATCGTTTAGTACCTAGGCGCGAGGATTTGTCCAAAATGAGGAAAGAAAATAGACGTTCTATGGAGACAAGAAAGTAGGTTCGAGGATTGGTCAGGGTTGAGAGGGAAAGGGGAGGAAGAGGAAATGTTGATGATCTTAGTTGACAATAATCGCCGAGACGTGCTGCGAAGAAGAAGAAAGAGATAAGCCACACAGCGAAATCACTTAAAGCTCTCCGAGCGGCGGAAATGATGGAGCAGAATAAGAAGAGACAGTTTCCTCGAAGGGGAAGCCAAATAGAATTTCTGACAGGAAGAGAGGAGAGAGTAAGGCGATTACCTGCTCCGGAATGGAATTGCTTATGCCACCTCATAGTCAAGAGATGGCGTTGTGTCCATCATTAATGGTGACAGTGATTTTTTTATCAACAATCCACACTTCTTTTCCCTTACCGACCTCGGTGGCGGCGGGGTAAAGTCCTCACCTGCCTAATAAGGGGTCGTGGGTTCGAATTCCACCTGAGTGGGTTGTCCCTACCCAGGGGATGGCTCTTCGTGCAAAAGTACCTGTTATAATGCTTAATGAAACCAGATATAAAAGGCCAATGATTGCTATTATCGGTGGAATGGAAAAATAATAAAATAAATATCAATAAATAACCCTGACGAGACTTTCAGATCAATGAAAATCCGTTAGCAGGAACATCGAAGGGCTACTAAAAACAAACAGCACCAACTCTCAGCCATATCTGAGCATGCTTGGAGTGAACCTGGAGACAGCATACTCTTTGAAGACGCCAAAATAATAGCAAAAGAAAATAAATACTTCCCTCGCCTGATCAGAGAAGCTATTGAGGTCAAAGCAAAAACGCTGGTGAATTTCAACAGGTATCTAGGCTACAGCCTGCATAACGCATGGAAAAGGAATCTCCGACCACCAACCTATGGGAGACCAACAATGAGAGATGGACAACCACCAACCAGTGAGAGAGCAGCAGCGGTTTGAGGAGCCGCCGCCGCGGCGACCGCCGCCTATATAAGGCCGGACATTTTATGCCTATAAAAGGCGAAACATTTTCCGAGCTACCTCACCTTTGACCTGAAGACGCTGACTGCAATGTCAGCGAAACAGTTGTCACCAAAACACAACGAACGCGGGGAAAACCCGAATAGAATGCAGAGATCATCTAATCAACGCCGCGAAAATCTTCGAACCAGTAATCAATAACCCTGCCAAGGTAGAAAGACTTCGGCGTTCATATGACCCCTACAGTTGCACTGGCGCGATTAATTCTCAAATACTCCTGAATTCTCAAATACGGCCGCAAATGCCTGATAGATCGAAGGGTTGACACTAGACGATTAGTAGTCCACGTAAAAAAAATCTGTTGGAAGTGGGAAATCCAACCGACAATGTCTTACCTGAAAACATGAGTGCAACTAAATAAGCTCCGTAAAGGCTTCGAACAGCATCCGTCCGCAAGGGACGGAAGTCGCCTATTAAGGAATACTATATTCTTAGTAGGCGACTTAAAGGTCTTAGGAGCCGACTAAGTTAGTCGCCCCACTAGCGTGTTTTAGCGGAAATTTATAAATACGGCAGAATGAGTCTAATACCTATATGCTAGCACAAATGTTTGAGGAAGAGGGTTAAGTTAGGACGTATGATGTCTCAACTTCAAGGAGTTGATTTCTAAAGACTACTCTTAACAGCTCCATAAAGATATCATCCTTCCATTTGAATCAACATGGAAAAATTTCCGGTTGAAAAAATCAATTAGTAGCTCCTAAGTAAACACACCCAAAAACGCATGAGAAGTAGACCCTATTACTAAAAAAAAAGATTATATATACAGGGCAAACCGTATTAAAAACGTTTATTTCCCCAATAAAAAAAATTCAGCTCCATGGAAAGAAGATGGTTTGCTATTTAGGTAAATTTTGCACTTGAAGTTTAATCAATGAGTGATTCAGCCCGAATAATGGTATGAATGAATATGGGAAGAGCTCACCGCAGACTAAGGCTCAGGCGTGTGAATTTTCATATATTCAGTGTAGGAGGGCAAGTTCCTTTTTCTGGGCCACATCAAATTTCGAGGATTTTTGTTCGGGGATATAAGAAGGCTTCACCCGAGATCTGAACCCTCGACCTTCCGGTCAGATGCCACGCTCTCCACACACTAGGCTGCCTCGGTCCCCTTATCTAAAGTTTGACAGCCTATAAAACGGATACATATTTTCTGCGGCTAATGTCTTTAATGCGGCTACGTGTCATCAGGATTACCAGCAATTTTACGAGTCACCACATCTACTGAAAATCATTTGCATAGAATACTCAGGCACATCGTGGCATTTTGGCTAAAATATTAAATTAAGCGTACGGTTACAAATTTTTACTGGACTAAGTTTCATGACACCGCACGCTTTTAACTCAAAATTGACGTAGATGCACTTCGGTTGTGAAAAATTATATTCCCTTTCCTTCTTCCCCCATATATTTTCTGATGTAATGAAACTCACGTTCATTTTACACTCGAGAATTTTTTTGTTCTTGTATTCCGCCATTACAAGGCAGCCACTACCTCAAGTAATTAACCCCATCTACACTTTAGTTGATTAAAAATGAGAATGAGCCAATGAAAATCACGATTGCATTCTTAAGCCCAACCTAGTATTTGTACCTCGTGAACCTTTTTTATGGCATCCAAAGCCGCCGTTGCATTCTTCGCAACAATAATTGTTTTACGACGAGGGGTCGAAGGAAGCTTCCATGGGAAAGCAACACCGTCATAAAATCTCCGTTATCAGACGAGAAGGCGATGTAGTATAAAGGGGATTTTCCAGGGTGCACAGCTCACCCCAGACCCTTTCCCAACCCTAACGATACACCAAAGGCACCACCATCCCAGCTCATATATATATCTATATATATATATTACGCCGGCTTTATTCCCCGAGATTAAATGCAGGAGATGTCGCTGAATGCCTTCCAAGAAGAATTAAGATTCATTCCCGACGGTTTGCTAGGGAGAAGCAGGAGGACATCGACAGATTGATGACACATAAATCGATGCTGTGACGGGCTCGGTTCTATGATTCCGAGGGTGAAATTGCTTCCAATGCGCTCCGAGGTAAGGTAACAAAAACTATACAGCCGTCACGTTCCACTGGTCTCTTCTTAACTGTCCGACCACGGCAAGCGGTCCTTAAAATGACCATAATTTTCTAAGACCCAACCTGGATACGTTTACCGGCATTTATATCTTTCATTAGCTCCGCCGATACTGCGCCTGTCGATTCATTATGAAGCTATACCCAAGGTGCCGGTGCGCTACCAGGAGCGCTATTAAACAAGGCAATAATTATGGATTTCATTACTCCTTAGGATGGCTTCCATGGGGAAAGGAAAGGGTTATTTGGCGCAAGTGGCGTGTTCCTAATATGATACATGCTTTTTTGAGTTGATACAATAACAATTTTATTTGCACTAAACTAGGAGATTATCTGACTGCTCTTTATCCCAAAAAATAAGATCTTAGAAAAAAAAGCCCGAAATATATTTGAAGAAGAAATATATGAGGTTAAAAGCTAATTAATCTAATTATTTTCAGATGCCAGATGATTATTCACCACAACTACAAGGGATTTAACGATGAAATCCCGCATCAGAATTAAATAATACTTGATATTACAGCACTTCATATACTTGGAGGCTGATGGCGGAAAAACCATAAGGAGTTGACGATATTATTAAATGCGTTAAATAAATATATCTCAATATATAGTATGAAAATTATATCATCAGAATTGCTTTTAAAAAATATTTTCGAGTCCCTGTCAAATTTTTAAGTATGCCTACAGATTTGTAAAAATATTTGCAGTAGTCAATGACGGGAATCCAAAGCATTAATTGCAAAGCCAACGGATTCTAAATCGTGCCAGCAAGTTTTTAATTTCGTTATCATTCGTATACCTCCTCGATGAAAATTTGAATACGTAATAATGAGCGTTATAAATATTTCAATGACTGTTACCAACATTTCAGAAAGTTAACAGTTATGAGATTCATAGAATGATTTTGTAATGATAACCAATGATTTAACATCACTGAAATGAAATCAATTTAATATCACTGCAATGCAAAAATTTGGAAGCGAAACCTCTCAGGACAAGTCGCTCTAAAATTACAATTTTAATGTCATTCAAATTCCTGTTTCAAAGACTGAGCTTCCGATGTTGACGCTCGTTGCATAGCATACTTATATGAAACCCACCAATCCAATTTGAAGCATTGCAATAACTGCCAACAAAAATCATTATCCTCATTCCAATGCCAGCATTCAAACATCCGATTGAACATGCCCATGTAGGGCATCGCATTCATGAACAGCGCGGTAAGTACCATAGTATTTATTTTTTATTCACAGAGAAGGGCGAACATATTTTATCAATCTTATTAGCTCGAATATTAGATTTCTTTCATTGCCTGAATAATCAACCTCTACCTAAGTTGTTTGATCGAGTGCGTCAATGCCATCAGCTGTGGAATAGCTTGCGGTATGTGAAGGAGGCGACCGACGGCTAAGGTCATATTCTCCAGCTTTCGAGTATAGAAGTCCTTACTCTCTACGATATCTGCAATCCAATAAATTGGCAGTTTTTCTTCACCTCTACGCTTGGTATTCATCTATCCATCCCACTAAAATACCTGTTCTTTTCCTTCTCGGCAGACCAACAGTTTATTTTTCCAATAAATTCAAAATACCCTCAAAACACAAAGTGTTTTCTAATATTTTCTAATTCATTTCAAAATTTCAACCTCCTATTTGAGATTATAGTCTATTTACGGGGCAAGACATGGGCGTTGACAGCTGAAGTGAAGTCGAGTAGAAGCAATCGAAATGCGGTGTTACCGAAGATGAAATGGTTCTATCAAGTAAGTACTGAACTGCAAGGAAGAGTGGGAGAGGAAGATTCATAGTGATATTGATGAATAATAATGCTTATAGACCTCCTTTTCATTCTTATTTCTAACAATTCACCTCTGTTTTCCCATTCCCTCTCATCAGCGCTTAGAAAAGCTATATTCCTGTTCTTATCTCAAAAGTTTCTGCTCCGCAGTTTACGATACCATTCTGATTTCCTTCAGATCCTAACCTATTTTACAATAAAGGAGGAGGAAATAAATCTATGAGTGTCCAAAATATAACATCAATATCAAAAGGGACGAATTCTAGGTAAGAAAAATTCAGATGGTTGGAATGCCGATTTGAATTTGAATCATAAAGTACTGAATTTTCAGACGCCTTCAAAAGCTTCCTGCTCGTTGGAATCGATAATTAACTTTTTAACTTACAGACTTGAGAAGAAGGACAAGGATCAAAGTAGACTTTGAAAAATTATAGCTCAGGTTTACTATCTAACGATTTCCTTACATCAATGAAAACAAAGTTATATAAATGTGGAAGATAAATTTATAATTTAAATATTTTGGATGTTTTTCAATAATTAAAAATGATCTACTAAAACTGAATGCCTGCTTGTGATTCAGTATGCATACACTAGGCAGAAGATTTTATTTATTTTATTTCACTGTGTAATAACATAAGGCTCAGCAGCCTCAAGTTATATTTTCAAGTTTTTATAAATAATTTTATTGTGTATATGAAGTAAAACTTTTATCTTGTATCTCTCTATTTCACTTAGAAATATGTATTGATTTATGCTGAATCGAAAGATGAAAAAAATAGCGAAACATCCTAATTACAATTTGCCATGTCTCCGTACTCATGATATCAACAATTCCAAACCAAAGATCTCTACGCCAATGGAAAATTATATCAATGGAGTTTTCAGTAGATTTGACGCAGACATGTATTTGGGTCAAATGGGTAGGATCCCAGGATATGGTATTATTCAGAGGAATATTGAACTTGAATCAATCAGGATTAAATTAATCGCCGCAAAAATGTCATAAAATGCTTCAGTCGTCATATCAGTACCATTGAACGGATTTCATAGGATCTAAGTCTGTTTGTGATGAATGCATTGCTAAAAAAATAGATCACTGATGGCAAATTCTATTCAGTCACCGTATGGCGGTGATATTATGAATGCAAATGTAAAATCATTACTTACCTACGTGACCTTCATTCAGCACCTCGTCAATATTTTATGCGAAAAAAATTAAAGTCTCTGACAACAGTTTTTTTTTATATTCACATCGCACCCATTACTTAATGGAAAAATGTTATAGACTTATCCAATCTGAGTAAGAGTAATTCTCGAAGGTTTTAAACGAGTGTAGGAACAATGGAATTGGACATTCAGGCCTCGAAAATCGCAATTCGTCAAAAGAATTCGGTAGAAAGAAAGTAAATACGAGTCACGACGTAATAAATTTCCCCTTTTTACCATTCTCATCTAAATTAAAAATAAGAAAAAGAGAAAATTAGCAAACTTATTTTTTATAAATGCAAAGTTATTAAATTAAAATTTGATCATTAAATATATATGATGAATTTGACAATTTGAGTAACATTTATTTTTATTTAATAAAGCCAAATTGATGTTAACTATGATAACTTACTAGCTTAGTTACAGTCGGTAAACAAAGTGAAAATAAGGCACGTCAAAATTCATGTCTCTTCATTTTAATTTATGTAAAATTGAATTTTTTTGTTTTTTTCTATATTAAAAAACATTGTAATAATCTTTCATGCATTCATTTATCAATGCAATGCAATGTAATTATATTCAACTACAGCCATTAATAAGATAAAAAGGGAAACGTTTGAAAATTATTCTGTGCATCATTCTTAGACCTATATTCCGACACGTCAATTTTCATTAAAAAATTGAGGTCAAGAAAAATAAGTTGGAATTTTGGTTAACTTACTCCATCAGGAAGAACCTATCAGTGATTTAAAAATTCTTTTACAGGAGTTTAAATACCAATGAACCACGTGAGGCCTATCCGGTAGACCTAGAAGGAATGGCGGAGTTACGGTCTGCAAGAGTTGCGTTGCGTTGCGTGACGCCATCAACTAATCTGGGAAAGGATAAAGTCTGTCGATCTTCCGCGGCAGATGGATTTAAAGGTAGAAGACGGATCGAAAAATAATGACAAGGATCTCGTAGTGTTTCAAACTATATTGAAATTGACTGTAAAAAATTTTCGTAAATAGATCCAAAAAATACATAATTGTTCGTGAATTAAAATTTCGAATGAAGTCCTTATTTTCAAACTAAAATATCCCAACATACCCTAGAAGTCCACTGAACTCCATTATGAATTCAAAAATTTATTTTTGATTATGCAAAATCAGCAAACACTTTATTTGAGACCAAAAAAGTCCAAATTTTACATCAAGATTTTTCTTTCCATAGTTAAAAAAGTGATTAGATATTAGTTCCGATACGAAAAATTACCTTCTGAGCGTTCATATAATATTTTCTCTTTCTGAGAAGTACTTGTATTCAGATATTTGCATGACACTCATGTATCAATCTATGTTATACAGATGTTTTTAATTAAATATAATCAATAACATACGTGAAATAAATATATGAGTGAGGTTAATGAAGATATGAATTGATCTCAGCTAGTAAAAAATTACCATCCATTGTTATACACAGAGAACCGAGGATGCATACTTAACTCCAAGAGCTAACCAGTTGACTCTGGTCATTGTGAGTTAATCCGACTTAAAAGCAAACAAGATCAATTAACATTACAACGAGTCGACAAATTAAGGCTGTTAATTTGCGCTGAAGTTGACGAAAACTGCCGTTATAGTTAATGAACGATTTCCCAAACGGCAAACACCAATTATTCATTCGCAGTTTAATTAATCAGTGGACAGTAATTAAAAGGCCGTTAACAATTACACAGACAAGTAACTCTTTTTGAATCATCCTCGCTTCAATTAATTAGTGCTACTAAACAAATACTTAAACAATATACCAATTAAATTGCAACGTGGAAAAAGGTAAGTCAGTGGTTTTCGACGATTTACAAAGCCATAAAGACTAGCGGTACACACATGCAAATAGGACGCACTGAAAAGGTAAATTACGCGGCCATTCGTTAATGTCCTTTTCACACGTATTTAACAGACACATTTTGCATAAATATCACAGTTATAATGACACTGACCTCAATTTATGGGGTAAACGACTACGTCGTGCGCCAAAATTGCGTATTTCACATAAATTGGGAGCTTTAAGAGTAATTATTCATAGTAATGGAATTAATAGACATTTTATTCCGTTAGGGCTCCATAATTTTATTTTTGATGCCAAAGTTTTCGTTTTTGCGTATCCTCTCTGTAGAAAGAATAAGAATTATAAAACGCATAGAATAGAAAAAAGATAATAAAAATTATAAAATATATAATCAACGAGAATGTTCGCATTTTAGATTCTCACGAACTCCAGGTCAAAAAATCAAGGAATTCTTGGGAATACCACCCGCAATACGATCAACAATTCCACCCATTATTATTTCGCGGAGCTGTCCTCTTTCTGCGACTAACAGGGGGAATAATATAACGCATTTCATTTTCATCTGTAAGTATTTTTACTTTAAGCTTCTTAATTACTCCATCCTCGTGCTTTTGTTCATAAAGTGTAATATAAGACGACCAATAGTTATATTTTTACAGCAATAGTTCAAAAGACCATTTTGTAGATATTAGGGCATATACTTAAAAATTTTAAGCTTCGTCATAAAATATCAAGAAGAACGAATCCAAATAGCCGTTCAAGAGTCTTGAATATTTCACTGCCCAAGCTGTTTGCCGGGTAATTTTATGCTTCCCCAAGTCTACTGATAACTGTAAATATAGACTCATGAAGCAATATTTTGTGCATAAATAGCAATTCAAGGATATGTTTTCACTTTTTTATCAATTTGCACTTAAAATTTACATTGATATAATAAACCCAATTCTTCCTGCAAATAATACCGGAAGTCATAATTAAAATTTGTTATCTGGCCTGGGAAGCCTGATTTTCCATCTATGATGCAGACTTCTTATTACATTTTTAGTCTTAAATAATAGTATTGCAGACTTATTATTTAAACTTTACATTCAGTGATTTTCTTCCAAGTGAGAATCAAATTGAATAGCCCCTCACTGAACCAGGTATTGAAATTATTGAATACGAGATTATTAATGATGGAAGTGAACGCTGACCTTTAAAAGTCTATGATATGTCATATCCACAAACTTGACCTCAGTAGCCCATAGCATTGGAAATTTCGATGTGCAAAATTGTATTTTCCAAGCTGCGGCGGGATCTTCTCCTTTCGCATTTTTTTATAAATCCCTAATTAGATTTACCAGCCGGAAAATTTTCTATCATCTCCACCTTTCAAGCTCCCATAATGTAAGAGAAATCATAAAAATCAAATTATAATGGTGGTTTTGGGAGCTGAAGTCTAATAAAAGCGATGGATCTAGTAAACTTCAAAAAATGTTCCTTATCATTCCAATGATACTAAATTGTATAAAGTGCATATAGTAATACTGTATTGCCATAATACACAACTGTAAGTGGAAGATAAACCATGGGAAACAATATGCCGTTATCATGAGAAACAAATACAAATAATTAGCCAATGTTATTTATCATTATTGTAAAAGCATGCACAGCTATACATCAAAAGCGATTTCTTAGGGAATCCGAACTCGCATATACCTATCCATGGTATAATAAATCTTCATCAACACATACCACGACCTCAGTGGAAATAAATGTAAGAAAACGCTACAGTTTTTGTACATGGGACCAAGAAAGAAACGAAAAAACGTAGAACACGCCATGAATCTAATGGGACCGATTATCTGCCTTAAAGATAGCGTCTGAATTCATACAGTCCATTTCGATAAAAAATGTTCTCCGTAAAATATAATGTCCCGGAAGAAGGATAAACATCAGGATTTTAGTAAAGCAAATTTGTAACTTTCTCTGCATCTTTATGCCTCATAAAAATACTGAAGCCCGGGTTTCCAATTTGGCTTTTTCCTTTGGTTATTGCACAACCACTATTTAATCACTATTATATATACACCTCTGAATTTATTTGAATATACAGGAATATCTGTATATATAATCTTGAGGAAAGCGCACTAAGCGATAATATATGTATATGGCCCAGGGACGCCGACTTACAAAAAATATTGGGGGGCCCAAACCGGGGATCTATCCCCGGGAAATTTTATAAGTAGTGAGTTTTAAGTTTTTGAAGCATTTTAGAAGAGTCATATGATCAAAATTAGAACACCGAGAACTCTTATCTTGATATCTGGACACTCCGGGAAAAATCAACAAGCCTTAAATATTTTTCCTCACACCCATAACGAATTATTGAGGGGGCTCGGGCCCACTCAAGCCCCATGGAGTCGGCGCCAATGATATGGCCGATCGAAGAGAACGGACAAAAGTTGACACTTCACAGAAACACATAAAGAAAGGACACTCACAAAAACTCGCATACATTTCAGCGGGTTGACCCGCTATCTTCGGTGCCGAAGTGGACGTTTCCACATTCTCAACTGGTCGTAACTTGAGTTTTTCATAGAAAAATCAATCACTTGCAACTAATACTATCATTTTCAAATGTTCATAGTAAATACATGAGACCTTGCTTTTCCTTTGCCTGTTTCTTGAATGTACCAAAAAATGCATGCGTGAGACTTTCAAGGTATTTTTACTTTTAAATAGATAAACAGGTAAACCTTAAACAGGGTCAACTTTATGGGCCATGAAATTTTCATTTCAAGGCACCGTCTTAACTTTTCTTAGCGATCTTAACGGGACGCATCACTTCCAACCGTTTGGTGTTTATTGCCTATGACGCATTACTTTAAATAATTATATAAAATACTCAATCAGATACTCAAAACTTTTTAAATACTCAATCATCTTGAAATTTTCAGGGTGCTTGGGGCAGTTGCTTTTCAAAATTTACCTGTAGGTATCATAAATATGAAACATTAACTTCAGTATTTCCTCTGGATTTTTCTGACAAGCATAACCATTATTCAACAACATGATTTCGACCCTTTTTGCCCCTGAATTTATGATATAGTGTTCAAATTAATAATGATTGTGTGAAATATAAACCTCAGAAATACAGACTAATTCTTCTAACCTCAACTTTCTCAGCATTTTTTTATAAATGGTTTAATTTGAAGTTACGATCATGTTTCATACAGTTCGAATATGAAGTTAGATTTGAAAAAGATAGTTGGTAACCTTCAAACAGTACTCAGATTTCACATTTGATACGAGAGGCAAAAACATCGTCTATGGAACCAAGAAATAGTCTATCCATATCACTATTTTTATCACACTAAATTACCTTCTCCCGCTCATCCGTTTCTACTCAGTGATGTCAATTACACGTTCGTAGGCTCTCATAAATCTCACAACACCATATTCAGTTATTAAAATAGCTTATTCCTCTACTCGCAGCAAACTCCACCAGCCGGTTTTCTAGGACTTAAAAAAACTAAACCATTCTTTTCAATCGGTATTATTATTCACTGCATCGAATTGCACCTCATATCTCAGTAGTACCGAACTATGGAAGGTAGGCAACTAGGCGTTGGTGCAATAAACATTTTTTTTCTCCATTTCATATGCCGTTCCAACGGAGAAACTAGGCTTTTATCGTGCTTCTTGAGGTGAAATTAATATCGCTGGAAGCAGGATAAAGTGATTTCGCCATGCGGTGAAAAAATTGCCTCGAGTTAGCCGCAGTACGTGCGCAGTATATACCAGCATCGTGCACAGATATGATGTTTTCAATTCAACGAGTAAAACCCAGATTAACTGCTGGATTTCTGATGCTATGATCACTCACCAGGAGAAAAAAGTTTAACCATACTAATAACGGAGGATTTCCGATATAAAACTTAAAAACTGATGAATATATCTGAGTAGAATATCTGTCGTTGGAACTAAGCAATTATTGCGGTGCCCCTCTGTAACTTCTAGCTGAAAAAATGCACAGACAGAGCGTTATAAAACATAATTTAGGCGATCAATTTTGCTAGAAGAAGTTAAATTCAACCCCCTTTAATTGGATGAGTAAAGGTCAAAGCTAAGTCTATTCATAATGAAAATAAAGAGGATGGTGTACCAAACGCCGAATGGCCGATTATATAAGTGCGGAAGGTGTTCTTGCAGTATTTCTCGGCCATACGCTACCATCCTAAAGTATGACTTTACTAACACATAAATTTGGATTTCGAGTTTACTTACAATGATAGGAATCAATTTTGGCGGAATTGAAGAAGAAAGATTATCTCCAGAGTTATTTGCAAAGTATATTTATTTTTCAACGTATTTTCTGATTCTGAAGAAGTTTGAGGAAACTTAAACCCTTGTTAACAATGCAAAGACTCTTTTTAATACCACCAAGGCTATTTTAAACACGCGATAATGTGCCACCTTATTGATTTCATAAGTCATTAATGTATATTTTTTAAGCCATTGATTATCTATAAAATCGCCAAATATACTAATTAGGTTGGTGCTCAGCAGTGTTATTATGAAACGTCAACTACGAGGGAATAGCCGAAATGTTATTCCAACCCGTTGCGCGCTCGTAGATTGCTTTTTTCAGTACGGTAAAAACGGAACAACGCATTCAATGGACGTAGTATGCGTACAATCCTTGCGAAGGCTTAAACTCTAAAAGACGTGGTACGGGAGTGAAAACTGTGGGAAAGGCAAGAAAAAGGAATGGCTGAAAAATTGATAACTCATAAGAAAAAAAAACCGAATCAACATTAATGCAACTCTAGTCATGAAGCTTAGATCTCAGCAAAAATACATCCCAGAAAATCAAACACCAACAGAAAGTTTCCTTTAATTTGCGTTAGACTGGTGAAATCAAGAAACATTTCTTGATTTTTTTATTTGCAATTACTATTGGCTATACGAGGAAGGCATTAATTTTGCAGATACTCATCTCTTCCTTCCATCGAAAAATTCTTTAAATAAATTACGGGCCCGATTGCACCAGCAAGTCGCCCAATTTTTACATTTACCTCTCATGTAAGAATTGCATCCTTAACGATAGAACAACTACTCCGTGGTCGGCAACATAGCATGGAAATGCCCATTACGTCACCAAAGACAACAGCCAAGTTGACGTTGCCAAGAGACAGACACCTAGTCTCCAATCAATGTTCTCAAAAGTCAGGTGTCCACGACGGCCGTTCCGCATCGCCACTCACTCGCTTCGCCAGCCGAAATGAAGATAGCGCGGGGTAGGTCGTGTATGCCTTCTGCTGTTTGTGTGCTAGTGTTGTACGTTGATAACTGTGTGTGTGAGAGCCACTCAATTGCTAATCTGTATTGATTCAGCGATGCGAAGTACGGCGGTTTTATAGTCCAAATGATCGCAAAATCGCTCACGTCACACACGATGATAGCCAATCTACGACAAATGCTCCCCGAGCGAGCTTCCCTATTTCGCGAAATAATGGCATGGACACCCGTAGGTTGGTATGCACCGCATTGACTCTATGCAGATACGCAAATGAGTAATTACGTTTTGGTGACCATGTAAATTAAAGGCTTTTCGGCCTCGTAAACGGTTAATTAAACGTTACCCGATAGGGTTGAACAGCCATGCCCTCACTTTTCTCATAGCCTTCGTATAAATTCATGCGCCTATATATTATCCTCTGAGAGTATTGTAAATCCTACTGGAGGAACTCCATCGAGTCTTTTTCCCGAACACCAAGCAAAAAGCGATGGTAGTAATAAAAATTTCCAGCCTAAATGACCGCGTGGTGTAAGAAAGATATATACTTATTACATAATTTGAATTTAAAGTTCAGTTTTTCATCAAACGTTCATACGGGCGTGCATAATGCGATACACAGAAGTTAAGCGAGTTAGGATGGGACCCGCTTGAGACCTGGAGGCTGCGCGCTAGGCTTAGATTGCTTGAGCAATTGAGAATGGGTATTTTTAAGAGCGACTCGGAGAATATGATATTAAAACTCCAATGTATTTTCAAGTCCGGCAGAGACGATAAATTGAGCCGAATTTTGCTGAACGGATAAGTATGGGAATTCGTTTTTACCCCGTATGTCAAAGGACTATAATAAATGGTAGGCGTAATTTCCTTTAAGCATTTACTTTTTTATGTAAACGCATTGGCGGATCTATGAAGGGGGCTTAAGGGACTATAGCTCCCCTTGAAAATCCAATTTACTCTAGATAGAACGGTAATTTTGTTCTAACCCGTAATACTGCTGTTAGGTTACCCCTAACTTAGCCCACCCTTGCCCCTATCCTAGATCCGCTACTGTGTTAACGACTGGCATCATAAAACCCTCCTGCCACGCGTCTATTGATACGACTTACAGGCTAGCGTGTAGATGTAAATGAATGATAAAAACACATAATTCTATGAAAATATTTTCCGACACTAATATTGACAAAGGTAATGGGCACTAAGGGTAAAGGACGCATCAAAACCACATCAAAATTTTGGGATAAGTTTAACCCCTGCCATACGAAACCATTCTCGAAACGCACTCTCTCTTAAAAAATTAATTACCGCACCGATAAATATCTGGCGATTTTACATCCTTGAATTATAGTGCCGTCTGTCTATTAAATTAATTAAAATGACTACATCAGGAAACAACATAGCATGGCATTCATAGATGTGAGTGCCAGGATGTTCTAATGACAGGCCAATTGAATGACTCTAAACTATTGAATTATTTTAACATTATAATGCATTATTACACTTCGTTTTCGTACGATATTATTATTATTATAGAATTCTACCGATTAAGGTAGGTTTCCATGGAGTACGCAAGAAGTGATCTGGGAGCCTCCCTTTCCTTCCAGCACAGCCTTCTTTAACTCACAGTAAGGCCTACTCTCTTTCAATCTATCTAAAAATCCTATTCTTTTCCTTCCCCTTCCTCGTTTCCCTAACATTCTACCCTCTAACACCATTTTCAACATCCCCTCACCGCTAAGCACTAACTCCATCCATACCTTCTGTCTCCTCCGTATCTCATCTAAAAGCTGTCTCTCCTCGCCACCCATATCCAGCACTTCGTCATTCCTTTTCCTCTCCGTCCATTTCACCCTCTCCATTCTTCTCCATACCCACATCTCGAATGCCTCCAATCTTCTCTCGTCTTCTTTCCTCAGTGTCCACGTTTCCGCACCGTAGAGAGCTACACTCCAGATCAAACTCTTCACTAACCTTTTCTTTAAACTCTTACATAACGATCCCCTTAGAAGCTCCTTCCTGTTCATGAACGCCTCCTTCGCTAATGCAATTCTCTTCCTGATGTCCATACTACTGTATCCGTTTTCCTCTAACGTACTGCCTAAATAGTTGAATTGCTCAACCTGCTCACGTTTTTCACCACCCACCTTTATCTTGAGTCTCACATTCCTCGCTCGTGATGCTTTACAAAACCGCATAACCTTAGTTTTCTTGTGATTAATCCTCATCCCATACTCCTCGCAACGCTCGTATAACGCATCCACTAGAGCCTGAAGCCCCCTTGCTGACTGGCTAATCAGCGCCTGATCATCCGCGAATCTCACTGATTTGAACATCATTCCTCCCACTTTTATTCCAGCTTCTAACTCATCCCACGCTTCCCTTACCATCTCTTCAGCGTACACGTTAAAGAGCAGCGGCGATAGTGGACAGCCTTGCCTCACACCTCGGCCAATGCTTGCCCACCCAGATTCTCCGTCCGCTACCCTCACTTGCGCAGTCTCGGCCATATACAGTTTACGAATCAGTCGTCTATCCCTCCAATCTATGTACACCTATTCTCTTCAGAATATCCATTAACTTTACCCAGTTCACCCTATCAAACGCTTTCTCTAAATCCACGAAACACGCATATACGTCCTGGTCATATTCTAGGTTCCTCTCGACGAGGGACCTCATTATTGCTATTGCATCACGAGTTGACTTCCCTTTTCTGAAACCAAATTGATCTTCGCCCAAATACTCGTTTGCCCTCGCCTCCATTCGTCTGTTCAATATCCTCAGCACCACTTTCGCCGCATGCGATATTAAGCTGATAGTCCTATAATCTCCGCATTCCACAGCTTTCTTCTTTTTCGGAAGCGGAATTAAAACCGTCTTCACGAAATCTTCCGGCCAATATCCCTCCTCATAGATCCTGCGCACTAGTTCGAAAAACCTTTTCTTACCTTCCCTCCCTAGATTCTTCAGAAGCTCACACGGGATATTGTCCAAGCCGACTGCTTTCCTAGCCTTCTTATCACGAAGTGCTCTCTCTATTTCCGAATCTAATATCTCCGGCCCAAGATTATCCTCCTCCACTGCACTTTCCTCCTCTAGAGTCAATCTCTCTGGTCTGTTCATTCCGTCATACAGGTCCTCCACGTATTCCTTCCATCTACTCTGTACCTCTTCTCGCTCGGTTAGCATCCTCCCATTTTTTGCCTTAATTTTAGACATGGCTTGTCCTCTTTTGCCGCCCGATAGCGACTTAACTTTGGCGTACAACGTGCCTACTTCTCCAACCTTCTGGAACTTTTCCATTTCCTCACACTGTCTTTTCCACCAAGCCTCCCTTGCCCTCTTAGTTTCACGTCGTAATCGATTATTCAATTTCCTATACATTCTTTTTCCCTGTTCTGTGTCCACGTTCTTCCACTTCCTCCTCTCATCCATTTCATTTACCATTGCCTCCGTCATCCACGGCTTCTTTATCCTTCTACTGTCAACGTAACCAATTGACTTCTCCGCCGCTTTGACTATTCCCGTTTTTATATTATCCCATCTTTCCTCTACCGTCTTGGAACTTTCAATCTCCCGTATACTAATGTCCACTAGTTCCTGATATTCTCTCCTCATACTCCCCTTCAGGGCTTCTACGTTCCATTTCTTCGCCTTCCTAACTTTCAGTCTTTTGTCTCTTTCCTTTCAGACTTTAAGTCTTTTGAATCTTACGTTGCATTTCATGAGCACTAGATTGTGGTCCGAATCCGCATCCGCTGCGGGGAAGCTGCGCGAGTTTTTCACACTGTTCCTAAACCTCTGTCTTACCATAATGTAGTCTATTTGATATCTCCCCACATCCCCTGGACTTTTCCATGTGTACCTTCGCCCTTTATGATGTTTGAACCACGTGTTTGTGATGAATAACGTGTTTCTCTTGCAAACTTCTGCTACTTTCTCGCCCCAGTCGTTTCGGATTCCTAATTTAAATTCTCCCATTTCATTTCCACCCCTACCTTCCCCGACTGAAGCGTTCCAGTCCCCCATCACTACCAGATTTTTCTTACCCGGTGTGTCTCTAATTATTTCCTCGAGCTGTTCATACACCTCATCTACTTCTTCCTCCCTATGATTGCAAGTGGGCATGTAAACTTGGACCACCACAAGGTTGGCGGGCCGCGCCTCAATTTCTACCACCAGAATCCTATCGCTTACCTGGTCTATACCTACCACACGCTTACCCATCTTCTCGTTTAATACTAATGCTACCCCTCGCTGGCTTTCTTCCCCTCCACTATATATAACCCTATACCCATCACTCCAATAGTCCCCCCATCCCTCCACCTCACCTCGCATAATCCTAAGATATCTATCCCCCCTTTATCCATTTCCCTTTTGATATTTTCTAATTTCCCCGCCCTCAGCATTGTCCTCACATTCCACGTCCCTACATTTACAGCCGACTTCTTCTTCTCCATCTTCTTGGTCTTCTTTTCTTCCTTATTCATTGTTGCTGCTGCTGATGATGATGATGATAAAGATAAGTCTCTGCAAGGATTTCGCATGTTGACGACCCCGAGGACCTTGCCGACCTCGCTGCCGTGCCCGACACCCGCCCTTTGCGGACGGGTCCCGGGCGATGAGATTCCGAGGCTCATTTGGTTGTACTCCATGTGTTCAGGGAAGAGATAGTTGGTAGGGTTTCCCACTTCCATTCCAACAGTGTTTCTCACGTGACACCATCACGTGGACTACCTTTCGTCTGGCTCTTACCCTTCGACCTATCTGGCATGGGTGGCCCTACCGGGAATAATTTAGAATTAATCCTGCCAGTGCAGCTCTAGGGGTCATAGGAACGCGCAAGCCTTTCCACCGCGACAAGGTTGTAGCCTAAGGGAAAGAAAATATACGTACGATACAAAAGGAAACATACGTACGATCGTACGATATAAAATATATATATTTTTTAATTAAGCTTGATGTCCCTCATTAACTAGGTACATATTAAGAACATCATTTTTAGTATCCTCATTTGGCTCCAAAACTTTGTAAAAAATTTTTTTGTTGATTCCCATGGGTTCAAACTTACTATGCATTTTTTTTGCTTTCTATTTGTACAATAAAGCAGTAAAGGAAATCTATTCATCTCAGAGAGCTAAATATTTAATCAAATCGTAAAACCATGATCTTTATTAACGTATTAAAATATAAAATACACCTAGCACTTATAATAACACATGCAAAAGATATAAAAGTTACGTTTGTCCATGACATTTTAAATTAGTTTACTATTCCATTTACCCAAATTCATACATAGTTTTTACAAACCAACTTTTCACCTTTTCGTTCCTAAGTTTCACCAGAACAAAATGTCCGTTAGTACGCATTAAGCTAGATACCCTTCATATCCAACTGCACCCTTATGTTCCGAAAGATGGCGAAGGAGAAAGGTTTCCCGGGTATAGGTGGGTAAGGGATAAAAAAAAATAAAACCAAGCAAGAACAAAAGGATAAAAAGAAATAAAAATAGGAAATCAGCGGTGGAATGTAAAGAGAGGCGAATGAGGTGGGGAGAGAACTGTCGATGGCCGGAGAATTGAGGTCGTGCTTTCCGAGCGACCTATAGGGTTTATATTCTCCCCGCTCAACGAGCCAAAGACAAGGAAGACTCCCTTTCCAAAAACCACCCCTATTCCCTCACCCCACCAACCGCACCGAATGAAAGGCCTCTTCACGGATCCCTTTGTATTTTTTTATCATTCTTTCCTCCCCCTTCCTAAAACCGTGGAAAAATAAATTGAGCGTGAGAGATCGGTTGGCCGAGACCTCACGATTTGGAAAAAAGGTAAGGCAATCTGATCAGGAAAGTAAGGGTTGTGGGGCTGTTGTTTCCTCGGAGTAGTAACGATGAGGTACCATTAGATGATTCATCTATTGCTGCAACAAAGTCTTTAAAAAAAAACTGTTCGTTTCTGGGCACCGAACTAGCCATGTTTGCCAGAATTTGGTACATCATGAGCTATGTATGAACATGTAGTGATCTTCGGGGGTATAAAATCGGTATGAGTTTTTGTAAAGTATTTCGAATTAATGGCACAACATGATGCGATTAAAATATTTTCAGCGTTAAAAAAATCATTGCGAAGTTGAAAAATTGAAGTACCAGAGTATTTTTAGATGAAATGAAAATACTCCCTAAATGAGCCCTCAAAGCAACGCACAAATGATATCCTAGAAGCTAAATATTTTCTTTAATTCCGTGGAAAAGTGAGGAGGTCGGGCTTCGTAGTAACGCGACTACACTCACTAGGTTGGACCTTAGGACTGTAACATGACTCTAGAACGGGATATAAGAGTTCTTAAGCCCAAAATTTAAAGTTTATTCAAAAATAATTGGTAATCTGCTATAATACAGTCTAAAAATCTAAACTTGATACCCCTCTTTGATGCAATATCTCGATCATTGTAAATGAAGAGCTATGTATTTGTTATTCCACATTATTTAATTCTCCGTCATTGGTTTTGACGTAGAACTTCATCATCATGGACTAACAGACACACAGTTATGCATATAATCCCATGGAATTATATGCTATAAATGACGTTGAATTCGAGGTCAAAGTTCTTCAGACACAATTATTAGCGAATTCCACCAATACACATGGGTGACTTCTATTGACAATTTCTCAATTCAGAATGACTTACTTCAATTAATGCAGCCACAGCCAAAATATCATTCACTACGGATTATGTATCTGCTGGACTGACGTATAGTGTAGAACTGCTGATAGTGCGGAGGTGTTTCCGGGTGACAAACACGCGGAGACTTCACAGCTAGAAAAAAAGAACGCACAAGGAATGCGGAAAGGAAGGGTGATACATTTTGATTCGTAAATCATATTCTATAAATATGACTCCATTTTTATTCCCAAGCAATCTATTCACATTTTATAAAGAAAATTTAATGAACTGGATGGTGCAAAAAGATTTAGAATAATGAATCACACTGCGTATTTTGAATGATATTACTGCGGCATATTTCAAGCCAGCTGTATGAACGTTGGTAAACTTCGCATCAATTGTCTTCCGAAAAAACTTACGAAATAAAGTTTTCCAGTTCCATTTAAAAAATGTTAGTTTAAACGGCGAGAAAAGCCTTTTCCTGGCGGCCTTCCTCTTCAAAAAGAAAAGGGAAAGGGAAAGTACAGTCAGAGATGGGACCACTATGGATACCAGAGAGCAAGTAATAAAAGTTTCTACGTTCATTAAGAAAACCAACAAAACTATCAAAATTATTGCAAAAAATACCTTTCAACGATTTATAATGTCAAAAATACCTCACGGTGAGGTGAACATACGATGATAAGGAAAATGTGATAAAGTATGAATAATAAATAATGAAATCCAAATGAGGTACTAGAGAGGCGACCTAGGATAGAAAATAGGGTAATGCCTAGCACAGCATAATAGGATATAATTTGACAATTTTAAAATAATTCGAAAGTTAGTAATACATTAGTTAAAGTCATAAATTAACAAATAATGCCTTCTCTTCGATGCTGATCTTTATCCAAATTATTCCCCTGTTTTCTATCAGTGCTAATGTCTAAATAATTGCATTGGTACCGAGGAAAAAACTAGCCTTAGGAAGATTGAAATAGCCAACAGCATTCCGAGAAATAGTTTATTAGAAAGGAAAATAATTAGAAAAATGCAAGCATGAAAGGAATAAAAAATACCTTCTACTATCATGCTCCCTACCAAAAAATCGAAAGAAAACTCTTGGGTGCTGAAGCAAATCAAATAAAACTTGAACCATAGGACACGTAATAACGTCCCTTCATTCTATGCACAGAAGAATAAAATCAGCCAATCCATCGCCCAAAACAACTTTTACGGGTTAATAAAAAACAGCCGTTGTTAGTGATATCGTAAACGAGCCAAACGTACAGAATATGGTTGATGATCGTGCCTGCATAAGGTCCTGAAAGGGGATCTCGATCTCCATAAATACTGACGTCTATATGAGGAGGCTGAGGACACCTCGACCACCACCACACCATCTTGGTATTACTATCTGCTATATTCGTAAGATCAACATATGAAACAACGTTTAGCAAGTAGTTCACTTCATTATGCGGAGCTGCGTACTGCTCTTCAGTTGTTGATTCTCTTGTGGCAATGCATGAGCTTTATCCTCGCAGTGTAATAACTCGGCGATTTTGCAATCTATGCCACGCATTTCAGTCGGCCACTAGATGTGTTGACACCCGACGCGGATTCAAATGGGTTTATAAAAATCTCCACTGGCGTCGCAGACGGCAAAGCGATCCGGATTTCATGAATAAATAAGCAATTAATAGGGATAACAGCAGCTGTCAAGAAACCTTTCAGTGCATCTCTTGCAGTGCCCAGCGGTTGCATAATAATAGTCATTCGTAGCAATATTTATTGATTTTACTTTCTGTTGATTATTTTCTATTTAGTTAATATTTTATCTGTTATCCTCATATAAAAGTGAATGAGACCATATTGCATCCTCGCGCTTGCCGCGTCGCCGTACTCTCCGCAGCCGCCAGAACCGGAGTCGGCCGCACGCTCGAAAAAACGATTACAAATTCGGAGTTGCAAGTTGGTGCAAGGTTTTACTTTAGATCCACAATTTAGAAGCTTCATAGAACGACGTGGTATCAGTCACTTGGCGGAAGTCCGGGGTAATATATATATACAGTCATGGTTGAGCTTCCACGCGAGACAGACGTGGGCTGGTGCTTCGCTCGAGACAGGCAGGTGCCTTAGTGATGTGTTCAGTTGCGTCCAGAGTATAAGTGCATTCAATTACGAGGATAACTTCCTACTCAATTTAGAAGCTCGAGTTACTAATATTAAGTGGAAACCGCAGTTTAAAATGGCTAATTGCAGTGTATGTAATGTGAATGTTCTTAAGCGCCAGCTAAGGATTACCTGCAGTGAATGTCAAACTCAGTGTCACGCTACTTGTGTTCACTTGTCCAAAGAGGATATCGAGTATATTGGCGCTGAAAAGCAAAGTTGGCGTTGTCCTACCTGTGCTGCGGAAAAACGTAAGAGCATGTCAGTAGTTCCACTGGCGGATACGGACACTGCTAGTATCTCTCATATTATAAACCTTCTAGAAGAAGCTAAAGAGGACAGGAAACGCATGGAATTGGACTTGAACAAGGCTATTGAGTTTGTGCACAATAGATTAGATGAAAATACTAAAGTGCTTCAAGAAAACTCAACGCAGATTGCTGAATATTTAGCGACAATAGACTTACTTAGGCAAGAAAATGTTGGCTTAAAATCTCGAGTGAGTGAATTAGAAAAGAGGTTAGACGACCAAGAGCAATATTCTCGCGTTAATGACCTTGAAATACACGGCATTCCCCAGCAACCAAATGAAAATACCTTAGAAATCGTGAAAAGTGTGGGGGACGCCCTTGGTGTTAAAATAACCGACGATATGGTGAACACATGCCACCGATTGGGAAAGAAGGGACACGAAGGCGGAACGAGAGGTATCATAGTCAAATTCGTCCGTAGGTATACAAAAGAAGAAATTCTTCAAAAGAGGCGAGTGAAAAGGACCTTCTCCACACGGCACCTGGGCTTGGCGACCGATACTCCGGTGTACATAAACGAGAGCCTGAGTCCAGGTCGGAGGAGACTCTTCGCTGCTGCGCGTCTTGCGAAAAAAGAAAAGGGATACAAATATTTATGGCTAAGGCATGGGACAATACTCATGAGGAAGAAGGAGAATGATCAAGTAATCACTCTGAAATCCTCTGATGACCTGGAGAAACTGTAAGCATTCTGTGAGTGAGTTATGTATGTCTTCAACCTATCTTTACTAACAAAATGCAGAGTACTGTTAATGATAGTGAATTTAATGGTGGCAGGTTCCTTGTCTTGCATCAAAATATAAGAAGTCTAAGAGCTAATTTTGATAAATTTGTATTTCAACTAATTAATCTCGATATAAAACCCGCTGTAATTGTTTTGACAGAAATTTGGGTCAATGACACTGAAGTATCTATGTATCAAATAACTGGCTATCGGAGTTTTGATGTGTGTAACAATAACTATAGGGCTGGAGGAGTTATTGCATATGTAGCAGATACTTATGAGTGTTCTTCTATTGATCTGGGTGAATTAAAAACTGCTGATATGGTTAAAATATCAGTAGGGATAAATGATTCTTCTTGGATAAGCATTATTGGTGTATATAGACTTAATTTTAATCCTGTTGAACATTTTTTGAGTGAATTGGAGAATGTATTAACCATCTCTAGTGAGAGGAATTTAATTGTAATTGGTGATATTAATTTATGTATATTACAACCCAACGATATTTCCTTTGAATATCAAACCCTTATGGCTAGTCATGGACTGGACCAGCTCATTCGAGTACCAACTAGAATTAGCAAAACGGGTAGTACATGTATAGATCACATTTTTTGCAGAAGTAGAGATAACTATAAGTATGAGGGAAGAGCGGACGATTGGGGTTTAACAGACCATCATGCTGTATCATGTTCTTTAAATATTAATGTACCCATTAATATATACGAACGAGTTTATCGAAGCCATTGCCGGATAAACTTTAACCATCTAAATAATAGTTTGCTAAGATGTGACTGGAATGATGTTTATTCACAACAAAATGTCAATGAAGCCTATGAAATATTTATAAATAAATTGAAATGCTGCATTGAAAAAGCTGAATACGTGTCAGACAGTAACAGATCGGGAGGAATGAAGAGGCCATGGATGACTTACGCTTTGTGCGGGAGAATTTCTAGGCGAAATTTTCTGTATAAAAAAATGAGGAAACACCCTGAAAATGAAAAGCTAAATAGGTACTACGCATCGTACACGCAAAGATTAGAATATGATATTAAAAAGCGCAAAGAAAAGTATTACAGGGACCTATTTGATAGTAATGTCAATAATACCGCTACTCAATGGCGCATTTTAGATTCACTCACGGGAGGAAAGCAAGGAAATGAGAATTGTGTAAAAATTAGAACTAGTAATGGTATCGTTGTCACTAAGTGCCAGGACATTGTAAACGAATTTAGTTCACATTATGGTAAAGTAATTCAAGAATTGACCCAGAACAATTATTTTGAAAGTAATACGAATAAATACAAAGAAATATTCCCAACCTCCAATTCAATTGACTCACTGTTTTTTGTTCCTACTGATGCGAAAGAAATTAGCAGCATTATTAAGGAATTAAAGTCTAAAAAATCTAAAGGTGTTGATAATATTTCCACACAAGTTATAAAAGAAGTAAATGCAAATATTTCGGAGGTCCATGCCCATATTGCTAATCTAAGTATGTATACTGGAATATTTCCTAAACAATTAAAAACTGCAATAGTGATACCAATTTTTAAAAAAGGTGATAAAATGAACGTAAATAATTACAGACCAATATCCCTATTATCTGTATTTGCTAAAATAATAGAAAAAGTTGTTAAAGTCAGACTTCTTAAATTTCTAAATCAGCACAGTTTTTTCAATAAAAACCAATTTGGATTTATGAGTGGTAAGAGTACAGAGGATGCATTATTAAAATTCTGTTCAGAGCTGAACGACGGACTGAATAAGAACTGTAGAGTTGCTGGCTTATTTGTAGACATTACCAAAGCCTTCGACTCCATAAATCATAGCATACTAATGAATCGATTATGGGAAGCGGGTATACGTGGAACCGCATATGATTGGTTTCAAAGTTATCTTTGTGATCGAGATCAATGTGTGCGTCTCAAAAATTGCTACAGTGAAAAGATTCGACTCACCTGTGGTGTCCCACAGGGTTCTGTGTTGGGACCCATACTCTTTTTAATATATGTAAACAATTTATGTGCTGGCAGGTTTAAAGGTCAATTAACGTCATTCGCAGATGACACTGCACTAAGTTACTCTGTTAATAGTGTTGATGATCTATATGAACACATACAAAGTGATCTATTAACACTCAATATGTGGTTTTCGGCTAATTATATGTTGTTAAGTGAAAAAACGAAATATATTATGTTTAGCATGAGTAAATCTACCTCAAACAAAAGTAAACTATACTATCAATGTGCAAATTGTATAAAAGATAATGTTACTTCCTGTGATAAATGTATTTTGATCGAACAGGTTAGTCACATAAAATATTTAGGTATATATTTTGACCAAAATTGTAAATGGAAGTCTCACATAAATAAATTAAAATCAGAAATGATTACTATTGTAAGAAAATTCTACTTCCTCAGATACATATGCCCTGAATCAGTGTTAAAAATGGTATATTATGCTCTCGTTAATTCAAGATTGCAATACGGAATAGCCTGCTGGGGTGGAGCATATTTTATCAACATTAAACCATTGATAGTGGCGCAAAAAAGGGTTATCAGGGTTATAACACGATCGTATAGGAAAAGCCACTCATTTCCTCTATTCAAAAAATTAGATGTCCTCCCACTAAGGCATTTATTCATTTATAAAGTCCTTAGAATATTCTATAACCGTAGTGGTGAAAAGGCCCGACCACAAAACTATGACATTAGAGCTTGGAGAAACTTCCATATACCTAGGCCGACGACCGAAATTTATCGACAGTCATACAATTACTTAGGGCCTAAATTGTTTAGCATGTTGCCGAGTAATGTAGCAAACTCGGAAAAAAGATGGGGATTTAAATCCGCAGTTAAAAAATGGCTTATGATGTGTGAGGAAGTAGAGTTTCTACTAAGAAAGGTGGGTTAAAAAGTTTACAATAAAAGGTATATTGTATATTCTATGTATGTAATTATGCGTTTATATAAGAAAAATAAGAAAAATAGTTATCCTTGTCCAAATATTTGAAATACGTTTTGTAATAATGAATGCAATCGGCAATAGAACAAATAACTGAATACAAAGAAATTTTACTTCTCATGTGTGCTAGCACCAGACCTATGTAAAAAGTTTATGATGGTAGCCCCAAAACTACTAAAAGGGGTACCTATATATTCCAAAATATTTAAGTATGTTCTAAAATGTAATATTTGATTGTAAATGGAATAAATTATATATTATTATTATTATTTCTCTACGTTCATGCAAAAAAAGGGCTGAAAACAGGCTGCGCCGTTTTGTTATATATCTATGGTTATTGATGAAACAAAATCTTTAAAGCCCTTTAAATAAAAGAAAAAGAAGTTTGAATTAACATGGTATAACATTTTAGTCGATAAAACTATTCATGAAACCACTGCATGAGGATAAAGTTGGCAATTTTCAGAAAGAATCGATGGCGGTCGTTTTTCGATAAATTTGTTCAACTTTGACCTCACATATATTGTTCACGTGATAACACAGGAAATAAATAATCTGGAAAGTTATCCAAAATTTAATTGAGGATATGTGCGTAGTTTCAACTTCCTAGCTCAAAAAAATCGTTTTTGAAGTTTTGGCCAGCTTTTTTCGATTCTAGCCCACTGAACGTCGGTAAGAGATGTGGAGGATCTTACTCGGTGTGAGACCCTGAGTAATATTCACTGCCGGCATTAATCAGGCTTCTACATGACGGAATACGGCCTCCTATGCATAGTCCACTTGTCCTATACCAAAGAAAAATTAATACGATGCTTGGAACGTAGGCTTTCGCTGCGAGATTCATTGATGTCGACGACTTTCGGGTGCTGCTGCGTATTGCGCGTTATCATGCGAGTTCTCGCGACCTGCAATGTCAACGAAAGATTGCATGATAACGCGCAATACGCATCTGCACCCGAAAGTCGTCAACATCAATGAATACGAAGGTAAGATTCGGCCTACAGACAGTGTTACCCAACCTTTATCGAATTAGGCAGGGAGCCGCTGGAGACTGAGGTAGCGCGCTAGGCTTAGATTGCTTGAAAAATTGAGAATAGACGTCGTTAAAAGAGACACACGAAAACATCATCTAAGAGCCGCACTATATTCTTAGGTCCGACAGAAGCGATAAATTAAGAGAGATACTTTGCTGAACGGATAGATATGGCAATGCGTTTTTCTCCCGGACCATAAAGGACTTTAATAAACGCTAGTTATAATTTTGCTCTAGCATTTGCATTTCATAGTAAACGGTTGGTGTCCTAACACCCCCTGCCATATGCGTTTTTATGCGGCTTGCAGGGTAGTATATGGATGCATGGAAAGTTCGAAACAGTACGGGAGAAGCAACGCGGAGTGACGGAGTGAGGTGAAAGGTGGCGCCACGGATGGAGAATCAAAAGTGCGTGGGTGGGAAGTCGAAATTCGGAAACCGATGGTAACAAGGAATATAGACTGTTGAGACGAGAGAAAGGAATTCCACTCCCTCAAAAATGGAAACGGAAAAAAAGTTGGAAAATGTCAGGGTTGAATTCAAATGAGGCTGTGCCTGTTTCCGATCGGAATTGGAGGAATAGGAGGTGGGGGTGGTGACCTTAGGATTCGGATTCGGGTTGAAAAGGCCGCATCATTTCGGAATTTTTTTTTCTTCTATCCCCCCTTCGTTTCTTCCACTCCCGATACCACCGAACTCCATCTCTCCCACCCTTTCACGCCCCCTCCCGAGTTGATTTTCCGTGATTCTATCTACAGGAACGAGGCAAATAATTTGCTTTGGTTTCGTGTTGCCGTTCGCGCTTTGTCTTTAGCGGGTGAAATCACTTGTTGTATCCGCAGTTGTGCTCACCTGCAGGAACTTGCGTTTCTAGCTAGCACTTCCGCCGCTCCATTGCAATGTGTGACCCAACAATCGTGACGTAAACGACTGTGGAATTAATGGTGATTTTGCTCTTTAAGACTATCATATGGTAAATAAATTATATTCACCTATGAAAAAAAACATTTTCTCTTATGGCATAAATTAAATGTCATAGATTAGCGTTCTATTAAAAGCTATAAATATTGATGTAGTCCTTAAAAGTAAGGTAATTGATTTTTTTTAATTTTTAAGGTAAGAACCCTCTGATCTCGCGATAAAACTATTCATTTTACCATTATTTTTCACTTAACCGACATACAGCCGCCAAATTTTGGTTCTACAGGAAAACAAATATTTTAAAATTAGAGTAAATGTCAGCAACCATTCATTTGTATTTTTAGCTTCCCATAAATTACCGTAAAAATTAAAGAAACGAGTGTTAACACATGGTCTGTGGGGCTGAAAGTAGCTAGATTAATGAATATGCTAAGCTAAAAAGATTTTTAAGCCCATGTAGCTGCAAAGAAGCTCGAAATGGAAAGCTGTAACGAAATATAGACTGAAGCATGTTATTGTTGTCTACGCTATCGAAAATATCGAATTTTCATTCTGAGAGATCGGTCGCGCCACCAATCTAGGGCAGTGGCGGATTAAGAGAGAGGCGACCTCGTATTATCTGAGAAAAATTAAAAAGGATGATATCATTGAAGACGGCTCTGCAACGATAGTTTTCTTCCACTTGCTTAAAAATCAATGCCTGAAACTAATTGATGAAAACCTAAAAGCCACTTGTGGTGACCGTGTCCCAATCAAATCAACGACCTTAATCTCTCCCTGGTCTAGCGTTAACACCGCAGCGAGGATCCCTCTTCCTCTAACGGTACAGATTAGAGATTCGTTGCATCGGAATGAATCACGTATGTTGCCACACCCAAGAGTCCGAAGAGCTCGCCTTGACCCGGATAACTTTTTGCACACCAAAAGACAAGAATTAAAACTGAAGACACTATTTTATAAACTAACGTTTTCAGTTTAAATTAATGGTCGACGGGCTTACCTCGCGGAAGAAAGAAAGGAAGTAATAACTCAGTATTTTTCAAGATGAAATATAAAGGATCATTTGACACAAAGTTTAGAGTGTAATATTTCTAACCCTGCCGCGTGAACGGTGGTGAAATATACAAGAATTGCCGCGAGAAAAAATTATATAAATAAAGAACTTGGATAGCGTAGTGGTCTGCGCATTGGCCCGGAAAGCCAAAGGTCCGTGGTTCATTTCCCGGTCCAGGGGAATTTTTTCTCATGACACTTCTTATATACAAAGTTTAATGCTTTCCTGTTAAAGATGATATATTAATACTTAGTTTTCTCTGACTTGAAAAACTTGGTGTATGCTCGAAAAACCTTGTTATAGACCATTTATATTATTTTTCTGCAATATTTAAATGCTGGCAAAAAGTAGCTGAAATTAAGGGTGACAAATCAAACGTTGCTGGGAATAAATTTATACTATATTCAATTGCGAGCATACTATCCAATTATTAGTACAAAGTAAAATTTTTAGACAACGTTCCGGAATTCCTCAAGGTTCTATAAAGAATATTTTATGGCACAGCAACCTTTCATAAATTATTCAAAACAAACACAAATAAACTTAAATACCATGTACATACATAATACACTACCTCATACCTTATGGAAGGATACTTAATGCATTTGTTCCTAGCTGGCATTCAGGTGTAATTATCAAAGGTTTTTTTTATAATTATCCCGTAAAAATAAAAACTCATATCAGAATAATAATTTGTTGCATTCATACAAACATGCTTTAGTCATATGAAGAATTTAATATCTTGCAATCCGCTACCAGCTCCACAGTAATATTTGAATTTTGAAACCACTCAAATGCTACTTCAACGATATTCGCGGTATAAAAAATGGACTGAATAGACTGGATCAGTGTGTGACTTTTGATGTATCGCTGAGGATATGAAGATATTCACGGTATGAATATTCCTGGTTCTAGTTCAATGCATGCTGTATCATAGTAAATAATTCCTTTAATTTCTACTCACTTGTAGTAATTATTTTGTTCATTTGCCGCTTTCTTCCGTCAATATTAACGGTAAATAATTATTGGTATTGGCAAAACAAAACCTATTTTTAAGGCTGGCAAGGCGGCCGTTTAGTATTGCGAGAGATATTCAGCATTGCTTAAAATGAAATAATTGAATACAGCATCGATGTTAACGAATTCTAGGGTCTTTGTTTTCTCATTCGCATTTATCTGAAATGCGGCTGAAAGATGCGTTTTCGTTTTTGGCAGTGGTGCCTAAGAATTCTTAGAAGGATGTTTTTGTGCAGAAGAAAGGTAGGAAAGTCAAAACAATTTTTTTTATAAAGCCTTTTCCCGGCTGCTTGCAAAGTACATGACAGTTACGCACAAGTTTATACAAAAAGCACATGATATTTTTCAGCATCCTTTAAGCGTTGAAGGCCATTCACTTTCGTTTATCTAGCTGTTGTAATCTATTTTCAGAAGATAACTTTTAGGTTGTCTATATGGCATTGAACATGCCATTTTCAACATTTCCTCGCATCTTGAATATAAAAAATGCATCTTTAATAATAAAAAAATAAAATTTTCTGAGTTGAGAAAAAGCCAAACATTAAAAAGGGGTCTATTCTATTTAAATTGAAAAATTCAAAATGATATCATGCGTTTGTAGCGAGTAATCCACCACAAAAATAAACTTGAGACATGAGTCCTCTTAATAACAGAACCGTTGATTTTGGTACAGTTATCATCAGAAGATTATGAGTGTGTTGGATCTTCAGGCTCCATAAATAGCTGGTGGTAAGGTTTGACGGTAGTTCGTTGATGATACGAGACGAGAAAGATGTATTTTATAGCAACCAATTGAGTGCTATCGGAGCGAAAATCATAAAGGGAAATCCTTCAAACCCCCTAAATATTTTCTCCCTGTGCACTCTACCACTATCCTGTGGAGTTTATTCAACGTTTAGAGCTACGGCATTCGAAATTACTTTACCATATTTAACAGCCAAAACACCGTACAGGCATCATAAACAGAATGAAATGGTGGGGGAAAGTCAGCAAAGGCAACTTCATCCATTACGCTCTAGCTTACGTAAAGAGTCATTCAGTCAATAGGTGATTGTCACCATGCGCTGAAAAGTAGACTGTGAAAACGGTCAACGAACGATCAACTTTCACTACAATAAATGACCTAATTTTATCTCAAAAATATCAGCGGACCGGTAGTCTTAGAAAAATACGGTTGTGATTCACAATAAAACTCCCAGGTTTTACCTCAACTGCAGCTTTTCAAATTTTCTTCTCCCTCCTGCAAAAGGAAGTTTCTCAGTACTTTCCTTTGCGTCCTATTTCTAGTCTCAAGTTCCGCACAAGCCTTCTGGTCCTAATATTGTATTTATTTTGTATTCCCTATATTCCCCGAGAAATCAACTTTCTCACTCAATGATGCCACAAGCCCCCAGATTGTCACGAGAGGGGTATATTTCAGGAAATAGCATTTTTTTTATTTCTACAACTCACAACTTCTTCCTATCCTTCAGCATGGTGAACGGTAACACCTCAAGTAGGTATTCAATAAAATGCTAGAATTTCATCGATGGAATATGACGAACATATAACAGCTTTCTTAGTTATTTATCCGCTTAAAATGATGGAAATGCGTAATTAATGCAATCCGCATCGCAATTCATTCGGATATTTTTAAAGATAAAGGACACGTCGTGTCTAATTATTCGAAGGGATGAAATTCAAGCTCTTGCAAGAACCTTCGAAAAACATTTATTCACATGCTTTAGAATTTCAAATTGCTTTTTATGCATCTCTCACATAAACATTTCGGCAAGCTAATATAAGTATACTGGGAGTAACCACGGTGATTACTCGAAAAAAGTAGTCAAATAGTTAAAATACTCAACTTTATGCAGATAAACTATCGTGTTACTCACTCCTGCTAAATGGACTGCGTATTAAAGATCCCAGGTGAAAAATCCTCAAATCACTATTCCCGGAGTGGGTGATTTTCACACGCCCGTGGCTGAGTTCGGGGTGAGCTCTACCCTCACGTATCCAAACCGACCTTCGGGTTGAATCATTAAGACACTGATTAAGGGAAAACAGACACGGCGCGGCGGTGAGAGAATCATGAAGTGAATCGCGTTAAAAACAAGGCGTTCATATGAGGACAAGGATAATGAAAAGATCGCTCCGCAGGAATGCCAAGAAAAGGCTGGTGAAGAGTTTGATGAGAGTAGCACTTTACTGAACAGATACGGGAACGTTGTGGAATGAGAACGAGAATAGGCAAGCGGATTTCGAGATGCGGGTATGGAGGAGAATGGAGAAGGTCAAGCGGACGGAGATGAAGAGGTAAGACGAAAAGCAAGACAGAGCGCGAGAAGAGAAAACTAATTGAGGAGATATGGACGATGCAGAAAGTTTTGATAATGCGAGTACTGAGCGGGAAGGGGATGTTGGATTCCAAATTAAAGGTGAGAACGTTAGAATAGGAAAGGGGGACAAAGACAGGAATTATGGATGTACCTATTGAACTAAAATTGAGGAACCAGTTCAACGGAAAATTCAATTTGAGGACGGGGGAAGGTAGAGGTGATTCGTGTTGTCCTATATGTATTACATACGTTTTTCACCTCTCAACGCTTGTAGCATAAATCTTAGTCACATGTAACCAAATCGCGATGTAGAGGCCATGAAAGGGGATACCACAGGAATATTCTTTGGAATCGTTGGAAATATTTGTTTCTTATCATATCATTTCTTATTCAATTTTTCCTTCAAATAGCAGTGTTTCATCAACTATTCAATATTTAAAAATATTTTGAGCCCGAAAACCGAAAAACGAGTAAATCCGCAAAAATTATTCTCGAATTTTTCCAGTATTTCTCCGGTCCGATTGGATTCACACATTTTTCTCGGAATGGAATAAATTCCTGGTAACATTCAGTGAGTAAATCATTTGCAGGAACTGAGAAAAGCAATGGAATAGTTGCGTGAGAAAATATATCACATTTGGTGAGGCTAGTAGCTCTCCCCGTATGACAGGCTATACTAGTTAAGGATCACCTATTATTATTTCCTTTTTTCACGGCGAAACTTCTATCATCCCTGAGGAAATTGGTTCCAACGCGCACAGCAGAATGAGTGATAGTGACAGTTGGCCGGCAAATTGATTGATCACTATCGTTATTAAGGGGATTCTAGGGCAAATCTAGAGACCATCCCCCCTCCCGCAAACCTTCGGCCTTTTGGTAGCAGGTCCTCCATTGATTAAATTTAATCACTTTCTGGGATTGGGTGAAAACGATAATTGGCGACAAACGCATAAGAGAGAGAGAGGGAGGATGTAAATTGGAAACCAAGCCTGACAAATGAGCCCATAGGATAGACTCTGGAAGTAGGAGGATGAGAAACCAACAATAAAATACGCGGGCCATACGTGTACATGTGCATTGCCACATATTGAGCTAGTTCGCTTGCGATAGCCATCTAACAATTGGCTCCTATCAATTGTTCTGTCTAAGTTAATTACCTTATTCGGCAAATTTCCCTCTTGGACTGGGTTATTCCACAAATATACACGCAGTGATTGCACCACAATGACTTTGAAATTGATTTCGAGGGATCCATATATTCAGCTTGATGTTGAGTATGAACGAACGAATTGATTTGGTGGCCAATCTGAAATATAAATTCATAATAAATGGCTTCATGTGAATCTCTCAAATAGTGAATAAGTTGAGTGAATAAAATGTAGTAAATAGCATCTGCATTTTGGAAAAAATATTTTTTATATATTTCCAGCAGATGAATACGATTTTTAAAATCATGAGCATATATTTCCTCCTCACAGATGGGTACGCATAAAAGATAACACCCATTTTAAAAATAAAGTCTACTTTTAAATAATTTATTTAAGGCAGGGATTAAGAAAAAATGCATGTTCAATGCAGTGAATACATATTAAAAACAATTAAAGTAAAAAAATAGTACATCCGTTATCGCTATTCATACATCTTTATCGAAGAATAAGACAATGTATTTGAAGAAGTGCTCAGAGTGCTTCATTTATTATCGAAACGAATAGGGTGCAAGGGATGGACATACTTTCCGTGGCGGATGCCGATTAACAATCGAATAACCAGTACATAAAGTCCAATGGAAAAGATATGGTGGATGCCTAAGCTGCATCTTCTTTTCTCTGAACTGGAAACTGGAACTGGAAAGAATTCCTAACATTTATAAAGAATCACATGCTAGAAAATTAGAGTTAGGTATTTCAGAAATTATTATTATCGCTGCAAAATTATTTTGCGCATTCATAATGCATGTGAATGCAATTCATTTTGTTACTTTTTTAATTACTCTCCTTTTCAACTCATTGTTTATTTTAAGTAAGTTTATGAGCATAATGCTTTTGGTTCCTTCCAGTCTGGACTTGAAAATGCTTAATAGAGGGGAAATTTTTGTGTGCGACGGAAATCTAAAATATATATTAGTTTTCCTATATGGAGGATAAGGAGAAGGATATATTCTGGAATTGCTATGATTTGGTTCGGAAGGTTGTATTATGAATAAAAACCTTACTACTAAAATGTGAATCTGTTTAAGCACCTGAATAGTCGGATGGGAAAACCGTGAAAAAAGGTGAAGGAATGTGAAAATACTGCTAGTCAGATGGCTATGAATTTAAAGCATAGTGTGTAAAAAGTGTAGATGGTAAGCAATTATGCTGTATAAAAATACCCCGAAATTTTTGTGAGAGGACGCTCTTTAACGACATCACATCACATAAATAATACGTTGCCAATAGCTCCTTTCTCCTCCTTAAGGCTTTATTTATTCCGCTACAAATCCTCCTACGTAGATCATTATATTATCCTCAAAGAGTTCCATCCGCCAACGCTATATGTGCAAAAGGCGCCGTGACGTCTCTGAAGCTCGCTCCATTGAGGGCAGAGCCGACATTAGCATACTCATCAAGTCGTCAGGTTATCTATTGCAGGATTCCCACCACCTCTGGCATTCTGTTGACACTGAATCTTTGACACTTCTCTCGCCCGCGTCTTAAACGGCACCGCTTTGCCCAGAGCGGTGTATTAAGCCGAGGCTAGAGACCTCGACTAACGATGAGAGAGCGTCTGAAAACGCAACGAAGTATCTCGAACAAAGAGATCTACATATCTACACTCACATTCTTTTTCGCAAAAGGCATGTGGCAGAAGGTGTTAGGACACTAGCCGTTAACAGAAAATACTAAAAAAATAAAAATCTGTATTTGGCAACTTAATTCCGGCTAGCCGTTTTAGTTCGGGAAAAAGAGCGGAAATATTTCACGAGCGTATAGATATACATTAATTCTCTTCTTCATCACCAATTTGGGGCAAAGAAGATCTACTACGATGACAGGTAACTCCATTTTGCGCCAAATGTTCTGAACGGACGCTGTTATGACAGAAGTAGTTATAACAGGTGACCGTTCTACTTGCCTGTATTTGTTCAAGTCAAAATTTATCTAAAAGAAGCCATTCGAAAGGAATTTTAATTATTCATTGAAACGTACAACATTTAATGCTATAATCATGAAAATGGTTTTTGTTCGATAATCACTCACTATTTAGCCACAATAACTATTTTTAATATTACTGGTCGCCATAGAAAGCAGCTAATTTTAGATTTCAAAGTAAAGTGCTAGATTTTTTGGTAACTATTTTGGTAAAGATTTTTCTAACAAAAACGGAGTGTAAAATAAATATAAAAGATTTAAAAACTTCACACATTCAGGCATTTGGTAAAATCCCAGCGGTCTGAGCAATTGAAATTAACAATAAAAATAGAAAACCACTGCAACAAAGCCAATTTTAGCATGGGATAATAGAAGGGAGGACACCTCCGGAGTATTTAAAGTACACTGGGTCATTTGTCTTCGTAATTTGTCATTAAACACGATGGAGGTTTCAATTCAACATTCACAGTGACGTGAAGTCACGTTATCCTGAATGCACGCGTTAATGTATACTAAAAGCATATTCTTGATGTTTGGCTATTAGGTTTACCTATCATTCTGGATTCTACTTCAACAACGGTCCATAGAATCGATGTTTTTATAACGTCCTATAGTCAGTAAGTATGCATAAAGATAACTTGAAGCTAGTGGTTGTATTAAATCATATGATTTGAGCATTCTCTCAGTACCCAACTATTTGCCTTCAGCATTTGAAATGGAATATTTCCCCTTAATACGTAAAGAATACAAAATTATTTCCTAATATTAGAGTAATTACATCGTACTAAGGCACCTTTAGATATCTGATGCCAGCTTCTTTCGTATCATAATATCAAACATGACAATAGAGGATTCAAAATAAAGCATTCGAAATAAAATCCTGCTTAATTGATTGAATACAGATGAGCGAGCATTCTAAATGTCAATCTAATTTATTTCAAGTCAGCTTCGTCAAATGAATTAAGACTTCTACCATGCGAATGCATTTAAGCTTCATTCTCTCATCTTATTTCCCTTTATTCTTTGCCCCAACCTCGAATACAACTCGAAGTCAGCAGGCTGACTATTCATTTAATACGGCTGGATATGATGTCTAGGAACAAGCGCGATTTTTACGTAAAATTTAAGTATAATGAAGCTAAATTAGTCGTTAGTTAGATTCATTCATCCAACATGAAAATTAAATCTTGAAGAAATTTAAAATCTCAAAGAATGATATGGTCAGAAAAAGATACCTTGTTAAGATGTTTTATCTTGAGAGATTTTAAAGCGGTGCAAAAAAGTATCATCAAAATACTTATAATTAGAGTTCAAGATTATCCTATGTAATTTATCAAATGCTGCATAAATAAATTCAGAAATATATGTAAAAATAATTACCTTGTGCTAGAAGTAAGCAATATATTTGAAGGATCGGAGGCAATTGTGTTGCATGAAAGAAGATCGAGGGATTAGTATGGGTATCTATTCCGGATAAAATTCCAATTTATTTATTTATTAGAGAATGAAATAACATTCAATTGATAGGTTTTTCAAAGCTACTTACGAAGAAACCCATCAAAAAGTGAATACTGCGATCCTTTCTAAAACCTTAACTTTCACTAACCTTTCCTGCGTGGGATAATCCACGCCCTCTTCCTCAGGAAGTAATGCCATCGCCAGGGGAGCCAGTGGGAGAGCCGTCTCATATCCTCAGGAGTGATCCTTTAAATTTCGGTGAACGAGGGCCCGAACGAAATCATTTCTCGTACCCACTTCATAGAAGTGGAATAAGATATTCACTTTAACTTCTCAGGAACACGACCTCCAGTCCGTACAAATGATACATTTGAAAAAAAAATGCTTGCACAAAATTTAGTTCACTTATGCAATCTTCTTGAGAAAACTGGATCTTTTCACCTATTAATTCAGTGCGCAGCAACGCTGAAACGTGCAGATACGAAACTAACCGCAGGCTGTGCGCAAATAAGGTTCATGATGAGAAGGTACCGCGACTGCAAACGGACTGTAGAGATGGGTGAGTATAGGCTTTTAAAATTTGGCTAAGTTCAGACTTGACAGGGTGAACTATGACCTAGCGTCAAATGGCAGAATTGATTTGTGTATCAGAGCGCTGAAATTTTAATTGACGTTGTGATGTAATCCATGAAGCGAGGATTTGTTGCCCACCTCCTATCAATGAGTAATAAAGGGGGGGGGGCAAGTAGAGGAAACAGGAAACTGTCTGCAGATCTCGAGTCTACAAACACAATTCTTTACATAAGGTTAGGTAGTTAAAATGAGTTCCAGCTCTGCCCTGCTAATGAATATAGATAAAATACACCATGCCATTGGACTGAAAGACCAAACTTTCCTCGCAAGCTAAGCAAGCCAATGGTATTATGTCCCGTGGAACGAAGAGGGACCACTTTTTAACCCTCATATGGATTTACAAAATTAGTTACGTCGTTGGATTCTCGGCGCCGCAGCGGCGCCGCGTCATTTTTTGCTATTATCTTTCAAAGTTAGCCTGAATTTACAAGTTTTTTGATTGATAATGGTAAATACATCTATTATCTTTATTTCTTACCGTGTTTTGCTAGATTTAAACCCTTATTGTTGAAGTAATAACAAAAAAAAATTGAACGCTGCATTCTTTTCCATTTCTTGCCGTAATGCTCTTTATTTCAGTTCCCTTTGTATGTTATTTTTGAGTGAAAGTTTTAATTTCGTGAGTAATTGTTGTTTGAAATATTTTTTTGATATGCAGAGCTCGGCAAACTCCGCTTTTTAATGTTTATATTGTTTATAATTTTATGTATCTAAATGCTAAAAATGATGACCAAATAAAATTCGTTTATGCCCATATGACATAATTTTGCTTCAATGCGTCCACCCATATGTTATATCTTTGTAGTGTATATAGAAGGATAAGTTATTAAGCGTTAATAATGGAACAGATGTAGGTTAAGTGTGAAGAGACGAGTGTAACTTTCGTGATTTTTACAAGATTCTGGCGATCAAGACAAATCTTACGAATATTCTGGGAGCTTATGTCCTGAAATTAAAAAAATCAAGTCTTATGGCTTTTGAAATATAAATAATATGGGATGATAAGCGGCGTGTCAAAGAACTCAACGCTTCTTTGGAGATGGAGCTAGAAGAGTTGAGAGAAGAGAGTCTTTTCCTACCACGGAGCCCCATTCCCCCACTGGGGACGTGTAGCCCAAGCGAAAGGTTTCCTTAGATATGGACGGGTAAATGTTTTGCGTGGGAGTGCATAAGATTAGGTTTTACTCCTGGATTGGTGGGAAGTCCAAAAATAAATTCTTAGAAGTATGTGTTATTGGTGGTAGAGGGGAATGAGCGGCTGCCTTTTTTTCGTCCAAATCTGCGTGAGAAACTGATGATAATATGCTCTGGGGTGACAAAAATACCCTCACTTTGGAAGGACTTCCCTTACATTTTCTTTCCGTTTCCTTTCTTAGCGTTTCACTGACCCAAACATTGAGACTCTCCATACTTTCCCACTAAGCTCCCTTATTCTTCATTCACCACCTTCTTACCCCCTCCCACAAAACTTGATTGAACTTCTCACCACCCTAATGACCCACCGAGCTGGACCTTCTTGGAATGAAGGGAGGGCCACCGCGGGGCGTTTTGACAAGGCTTTTGTTCCCTGTCCTTCATGCAGCGTTGGAAGGATGAAGAAAAAGCAGGCTTTTGTATCTAATTGCCTCCTTGCACTCCCAACCTTTTTTGCGATAAGGATTTTCTACTCCTACCTGTCCTAACGATCTGGGTATTCCCCGATCCTTGGCAGTCTACACACTACTGCCCCTTCACCTCAAAACAACCTCCAGGCATTCTTTCTCCTTTCTCCTTCTCACTCATCCCTTTACGTTAGTAACACCCCCAATGCATAAAACATCTGTACATTTCAGTACACATAGAAACGAGATATATGTTTACAAATTTTCACCTCATGGTAAATTGTCTTTTCATCTATTCATAATGAAACGATTTTTACCATGTAAAGTCTAAACTCATCGTCAGGAAAGAGAAATTATTTTCTATCACGAAATTAGTTGGGTAGTTATCTTGATTTCACCTCAATGGTAAACTGTCACGTCATCAGTAGCTATATAAACGCCAGCAATTTTGTATAGACTATCGTAGCCGCAAAGGGATTTTTTTCGAATGAAAGGTACAAGACATATAACAATAACTGTGCGATGTGTTCTTCACGGTAGTCGGGGAAACTTCTGAATCTCCTGGCAAGTTACAGTTACTCATTCAGCGAGAAATATTCACACAACGGTGAGGAAGCATCATTCTACGAATTCGGATAATGCATTGTGTTAAATTTTTCTTAGAATTGCTGCTTGGAGTAATTCTAAACAGAGTCACTCTAGTATTTACCCAAAGCTGACTATCTGACAAAGCTGACTATCACCACGGCAGTAACGTGGACGCGGAGCGGAGAAGGTGCCCAAGCAAAACTAAGTCGGAAGCCATGGAAAAACAACTTTGAATAGCCATGAGTTTCTATGAATAATTCTCGCAAAAAGATGAAGTTTTGTCAATGAACAATATAACGAAGCAAACGTAATGATTCTTAGCTAAAAGAGAAAGCACAATTGGTATTGTAATATTTTCCTTTTGTTAAACAATTTCACTTGGTTTATAAGTTAAAAATTAAATAATAGGATTAAAATAGATTATAGCATTTCATATGAAACATTATTGCTTTGACATTAGCGTTGAAAGTGCAGACGCTGACGTAACGATGAGGAAATTCTCGGTCCAAGCAAAACTAAGTCGGCGGCCCATGAGAAAAAAAACTTTGACTAGCCATAAGTTTTTATGAATAATTTTGTAAAAAGATGAAGTTTTGTCAATGAACATCATATTGAGGCAAATATTTTGATTTTTAGCTGTAATAGAAAGCAAAATAGGTATGGTAAAATTTTCCTTTTGTTTAACAATTTCATTTTGTTTATAATGTTTAAAAATATAAATAATATGATAATAAATATATTATAGCATTTCATACGAAACATAAATGATTTGACATTAACATTGGGAGTGCAGTCAATGACGTAGCGACGAGGAAATACTGAGCGCCGCAGCGGCGCCGAAAATCCAACGACGTAACTTTTTCCATTAGAGGCCAATAAAATGTAAACTATCGACACTATGCTAACAAAATTTTATACGTAGACGAAGAAGGCAGAAAAAATAGACTACTGAAAATTTCAGAATGATCCATTGGAATGGAAAATTTTTACACCACTTTTAAAACCACGAGCGCCGCTAAGGCGCAGAGAATCCATATGAGGGTTAAAACGAGATCTCCAAAGCTTCAAATACGAATACACGAGAAATAGCTGCAGGCAAAGTCGTACTAGACTAAGTGGACCACAATGAGGAATAATAGCCCTTATCCAGGTGTCTAATAAGTCGCCATAAAATCCCTTGTGATGTCAGAAACGAATGACTTTCTATATCTCCCGTCACAGGAATTCTGTGGGAGTATACTGGGGAAACTTGAGTTGGAAAACTTGGGAATTGGATTTCATTATGGTATAGTGTTTTTCCTCTTTGATAATGTCAAGAGGTGTGCCTAATTTAATATCCACATCCACCTAGCAGGATATCCAACCGAAGAGGTTTTATGACGTAACGTTACAATCGGTAATGAGAAAGCTACGTAAAGAACGCGTCAAAAGCAACCGAAATATAGAACTACGGGGTTTGGGAGCATGATATTCCCCTATGTACTAACTCGCAATCCGCGAAGCCGTATCGAAACGCGTAGCGGACAGACATACAGACATCCTCTTTTATATATATAGATAGATAGTAGAAATCACAGAGAAAGCTTCGGGTTTCAATATCTACGGAGAAATAATTAGTAAAATGCGATTAACTGACGACATAGCAGTCATAGATGAGATACACAATGATTTCAATAAGACTTAGACAAATATGGAAAGGACAAAACCATTTACCATAAAGAAATAGTAGAAGTTGCGCAGGAAAATATGGCTTTCCAAAAAAATAAGGTGCTACATATGGAATATGTTTCTCCTTGGGAGTGACGCTAGAACGTTAACAGCAGCAGAGAATTCAGGATTGGAATTATTCGAAATGTGATGCTACCGAAGAATGATGAAGAGAAAATGGATCGGTCGAGTAAATGATGACGAAGTATTGAGAACAGTGGGAGAAAAGTGAAGGCTCCTAATAATCTTAAGGAGAAGACGGGAACTTATTTTACCACATTGCGCCACATTATGAGACACGGTGGCCTGATGAAATCAATCGTAGAAGGACAATGGGAAGGGAAGAAGAGAAAGGGACGGCTCCGAATGAGTTACGCATGAGAAGAAAAACGTTACTATGAAAAGCTTATGATAGCAGAATGGATAGCTGCGTCAAACTAATCTTAGGATTATTGACTAAACGAAGAGGATCGGGTTGGTGTGGTGGCTGGAGTGTTGGCTTCACACCTCGACGGCTCGCGTTCAAATCCCGGCGGTGGCAGAGAATTTTCAGAGACTACCCGATTCCTGCTTGAATGTTATGTGGAGGACATTTCAAGCGCAACACTCCGTCCGTCGGATGGGACGTTAAGCCGTGGTCCCCTTGGCGCCTTTCGTTAAGAGCAGGCTAATGCCGACGCCCGGTTTCTCTCCACCCTTCCCTCATGGCGCAAATGGCCTTAGCTGTCGGTCGCCTCCTCCAAATACCATTCCATACCATGAAAATGAATAAACAGTAATTGAAAATTTATTAATATCCACATCCATCACATTTTATCCATATTTTTTAGAAACAAGGAGTTTTTCCGACGAAATAGACTAATAGCGAATGAATTTAGCAAGCTACCCATGGAATTTTAATTTCAGAAGGAATCTGAGAAAGGCATTCTAAAGGAGACATGTCTCTCCCGACATACCGCATTTTTTGTGACAGATACGCTGCTTAAATCTATTGCTATCATGTTGAAATTTCCACGATTAATACTCTACATTTCGGTAAAGATTCATTTGTATCTCAAATATAAAATAATTGACCTCAGCATTACCTCAGGTGCATTTTATTATATTTAAGAAACAGTAATATTTTGACATAGATCTACTCTACTCGCTCTAAAGATTTCAAGAATGTAGCGTCACATAATTAATCCATCACAAAAGTACGGCAGTTTGGAAAAGAGGGATGCGTCCTACTAAAAATTAGACTCTGGTATAAAGTACCGCATTTTTGCAAGGCAGGTGAAATATGTGGAAAAATAAGTGAAATATAGGCGTAACGGAGAACAGGAAACAGCTGGATTCGATGCCCAAAAGAAATAAGCCACTTCGTAGGTACCTTCAAAAACACAGCACGAAATTCTCCCAGCAAGAAGTACCTACTGTTTTTACGCCTTGCATAAAGAAGGAAGCAGTTCTGCGGGATAAGATCAGTAAAATAGATTTGAGTTCTGCAAACCGCAACCTTATTTTGTTTATCTTTGTTTCTCCGACAAATTCTGATTCCTGTAGCATGTGAATCACTCATCGTAAAAATTGCAATTCATTTTGCGGAAATCGTTTGAAAAAGAGAACACCTGCCAGTACCAATCAAAAGTGCACGCATGAAAGGTGTCCTCCGAGCGATATCCGAAAGAGTTGTGGGGTAAGATACAAATCATTCCCATCCAGCAAAGCACCAATGACGAGCACAAATAATAAAATAGTAAAAAATGCCCAAATAACCAAAAGGCTCTGTGCGAATAATGCCCACCAAAAAATAAGGATATATATTTATTAATGAACAGGAATGCTATTACAGGGTAACATGTAGGATCGAATAGTCACGGTTTAATTGAACTTAATGCATCTAACATCTTACCATTACATTGCACTATAACCACTAGGCTACAAATCTCTGTTATTTATGGCGTGACCTAGTGGAATAATTTAATTTTTGTGGCATGTACTTTCATACAAGAAATATTTTTATTTTATAGAACAAGCTTGCCTCATACATGGACATGCTAGTATGAACGGCTTGCGGCATAGATGAACTGCTCACCTGCAATTTTTGGATCATCCCTCAAAATTTTTCTTAGCTCATCGGAATTTAAATAATGTTCGCAGGACGCCCGTTATTTAATCCTACCGTTGAATATAGGCATTAATGCCAGATTAAAAATTCATCAGTAACGTGTAAAATCAGTTTCAAAATCATCCTTAGCACGGCGAAGAGTGCACTGCGACTCGATATTATCAATCTTTGCAACATAGACTTTCCAATAGTTACGAACAGTATAGAAATGTGGCTACTAAGGTAAATGATATTGTTACAAATAGAAACATCTGTGGACAGTCCTAATTAAAGTCCTCCCCATGATATTTGAATCAATAAAGGCAGCGACTGATGAGGTGAATTCAGTAAAACCATTTAAATGCGTGCGAGGTGACAACACATCTTGAAGCAAACTGGATAATTCTCCTTTCCAATCGCGGTGAATAGCATTGAACAGAGGTAAATTTGGTATATCACATCATCAAGAATATCAATTTCAGTTGACTGTCGTAATCAATGATCTGCCACCGAAATTTTGATCACCACAGCCAGCGACTGAAGTGGTGAATTTCTTAAACCCATTTAAATGCGCGGAAGGTGACGACACTTCTTGAAGTAAACTGGCTAATTCTATATTGTAAGATTCATACACGGTGCATTACTTGGTAATGAAGAGCGTGAATAGAGAGGAAGTAAATGGAGTAAAGCACACATGCGTCGGTAGAAGAAGACGAGATGAGGGACGATCGGAACGTCCCGGAAACCCTAGAGAGAAAAAAGGGGAAGGATGAAAATAAAGAAAAGAAGATTTATCCCCGCACACTCACACATGCACACATACGCGTCGAGACCCCAAGCACGAACGATTCTGAGGGATATAACCATTGACTCAGGCACGCCGACCTACCGCCGAGAGAGATTTTGAGAACGGGGCGAGAGGGGAACGGGGATGAAAGGAAGGGAAATGGGCCAAGGAGAATATTTCACGCGGCGCGGAGTGGAAATGGGATGGTTCAAATACTCGTGCGGGACGGAAATGTTAGCATGAATGATTCAAAAATAACGCAAGGCGTGGAGAGAGAGAAGGAATAACAAAAGAAGGGAGAACACCCGCCCTTACACATACACACACAGTAGATCGCGTCGAGTGAGCGTGCATACATAATCCCCCAACCTCCCTGCACGCCAGAGAGGAAAAAAACCCTCCCACCGACCGTGAATACCTAAAATAAAAAGGAAGAGAGAAAAAAATGTAGGGAGGCGTGAGAAATGGTGGGATATATCTACCTACTCCCTTTTGGCGGGACAAAATGGTGCCGGGGGGGTGGGGGGAGAAAGAAAATATTTGAGCCGCTTGCGGTGTGTGCGGAGTGCTGAGGAGCATAAATACAACTAAAGCAATTTCGCTGTCGGGGAGAGTGACGGCGTAATGGAATACCATCGTTCGGCTATCCTCGTGCACTTCCGTGCCCGCTTTAACTCTCTCCAGCTGTTTCCCCGGCAAAGCCTTCCGGGAAAGCAGCCCCTAGAGGAAAAGAGTATGTGCGTGTACTTAAAAATGTAATAATCGGGTCATCCCACGTCAAATCAACGAAAAAAAAAATAATGTTTCTCACCCGACCTGCCATATTCCTTTCAAATTTGGCAAATATTGTGACCCTTGCTAAAGACAAATTTATATAGTTTATCAAAAATTAATAGGTAAAAAAGTGTAGAACACCAAATAAACGACATTGGCGGTTATTGAATTTATGATGTGATCTTGAACATCTCAAACCCCGTGATTTTTATTATATTTTATTGCCGAAAAGTACTCGCTTGTTCTGTAAAATTACAACAGGGTTAAAGTTTTGGCATCATCGTAAAATAAATCACAACCCAGGAAATTCATCCCCTCAAGGCCACTTTGATTTTCAATAGATGATACGAAGTTCATGGGAACGGTTGGACACTGAAATAATTTCTAAGGCTAGAGAACGTCCTTTCTTATTCTTAATCTGCACGCCCCTTATTTTTCTACTGTCGCCTCAACTTACATTTATCCACTTTTAATTTCAATACACAAACACAAAAAATACTCTACCATTATAATCATAAGAACTTTGGCATATTTTATATCTTCCGCTTAAAAGGCGATGTAATTCACATTCTGTGGGTCTATGCTCGGTGCTGGGGAATTATTTTTAGTAAAAAATTATAATAAATTGATAGAAATGTCAATTCCACAGTTTTTTTCATAAGATTATAGAGCTTTTGAATATATTAGGCGTTTTTTGAGTAATTCATACCAATATTAACGGCGTTGTAAATAAAAAGTATTCCTAATTCATAATTCTACCTTATAATTAAGTACTCAATGAATAATCCAATGATGAATATTTTTCAGCCACTTGCGATTACACACCTATTTAATAGTGCAGTGAAACCAGAACTATTTCTACAGGAGAATGGAATGGTACTAATAGAGTAGCATGTCCATTTACGACTTGGTTGAATTCTATCAAAGGCATTTCAAAATAGAGGAATAACAAATTTCTTACTTACGATGGAATTGGTTGTTACTGCAAAATAAATTAGCCGTGAAGGGACCTCAGAATCACCTCTAATATCCGAATTAACTTAAATGACACGATACCGTTCCGCAGCCGTAAAATATTCAGTCACTCCTAAAGGGGACGTTAAAAAAACTGCAAGTAAGTACGTGAAGTGGAAAAATTAATGTATTACAGACTCGTTCTTGTCGCAAGAAAAATCTATATACCTAATTATGGAAACTGATTTGTTAAATCGTTCTTTCCACGGATAACATTCATTTAACATGTATTGGGTGGTAATTTTACAACGATGAATATTATACGTGTTCCCTAAAACAGTTTGCTACATTTGTTAGGGCTTATTTTGCATTAAAATTCCATTCACGAACAGATGCCTCAACCGCTTCTACCAACGAATAGACGTCTATGGAAATAGGGCATAACCGAGTAATTTCGGGAAAAAAGCGGCATCACCTAGCCAAGCCCTTGGTAAGCAAGGCTCTACGTGTTGTTAATCCTCACACGCCCGCAGTGTTACCTTTCTGAAAGAGAAAGCGTGCGAACCAATTACACCTGAGAATGATAATTAATAAATTCCCTCAGAGGAAACAAATATCACGAAGGACGTGCAGAGCATGTAAATATGACCCTTTCATATTCCCTCTAGCTTAGAGTTTGGTATTTTAAGGGTCGAGATAGTTGAAAGTCCCATTTAGTTAACCATAGGGATCAAATTGACCTGGGGCCGACAAATAAGCCGTTCTGTACCTTAAAAACCGTGTTTTAGTTCCGGAATAGATACTTCGCTTGCTTAAATATAGAGGAAATTACTAAATGCGTTCGGAAAATATTATGAAGGAACAAAGTTTATGTGCCCGAGATAATTTCTAAGTTTTGTGAAAAGCATTTCAATTAACGCCATTGATATCTCTCTAAAAGGTAAAAATAATTACACTTATTTAGAGTCCAGCTCATACATTTGGAATCGTTACACTGTTTCTGAGCATTACGAAAAGATAAGAGTTCTTCCATTCTTCTTCCATGTTCTAGTAAGTCAATTTTACAATGGCCGGGAAACAACATGAATAATAAGTAGTAGCAAAAAAGCCTTCAAGCAGAAAATCTTATATAAAATAAAAGACCGCAATTAATAGACTTGTGAAGCGTATTCACCACAAAGCTAACTGTAAACAACACTGAAAATTCACCAATGCATCGCTTTTTAGCCCACACAAACCTGATACCCGCACGACGTACGACGACGACCAAGGTCTTTGGCAATGATTTTACTAAGATCGAAAAACTCTAATCTCAACGTTTACATTCAATTATTTATGGAATAACACCATCAGGATGTCGGAGAGCCAAAGCCGTCGGGGAACTCGTTGATTATTCTCTGTGGAACAATCTAGAAGTAGGTGATGGATCACAAAACAGAAAAATATGGGCCTCTCTATTTATGAAACTATGTATCAATTAGTATTAAAATAAAATTGGAAAATTATCCCATTGGAACTATAGCTCCTCTTTATTTGATTAATATAGATGTTATGAAATACTTCAATAATGAATATAAGCCCGCAGTATGGATAATACTAATGCATATGTTTTTTATTTTTCCATATATTTAGAGGAAAAAATAGAACATTTATTTCGCACTGTTTTGTCAGTCCTTTTCGAGCGCCACCATTCTTGTAAAGGCAATCTGCCTTCACGACACATTTTCCAATAGACCACGTCGCACAACCTTGAAACGATAAAGCAGATCGAATGAAATTAACTTCTTTGCTGCCCTCGGTGTCAGAACACCCTCTCCGGAGTCGGTTTAAGGTTCCTTTACAATCTACCTTACGCGTCCTTGCAATACCACCCCCCAACCTTGCCCTAGAAGCCAGAGCTTCAAACTTCATCCAACTGCGCCCAACTCATCACCCCCACTATTGGCAGAAGCGAGTGGAAGAGGAACTCGGGACTCCGAACTGCCCGCCCCGGGGGAACCTAGTTAGCCTTGTGGCTTCAGCCGAGGAAGGCATAAAACTGTACAGCGCACAGAGAGGAGAGGAATCACTAGGATGTGAAACGGGTAAGGTGTAGAATTGCAAACAGCTGAAGGATTAATTCTGTCACATACCCCTTCAGAGGAGGATCAATAGCGAAAGATGCAGTTTTCAAAAGGATTTTCCATATTCGTTTGACATAATAGAAATATTATAACTCTTCTTGATTAGAATAGGGTTTATGTATTAAATACCATATTCATGATACATACCTGTGCGTCATTACTATGGTTTCTGCAGAAAATCATCCCTATCAAGACTTCATTCCCTAGTTTCAATTTCTCATCGACTTCAAACGCTCTTTACAACATATAACGGCCATAGAATATGTATGAAACCGTTATCAAGCCACACGTAATATTTCTCAGCATTCAGTCGTAGCCATCTCGGTTTTGCTGCTTCAAAGTTCATCTTTTCGTTCAACTTTCATTGATTAGAATAATCATCATTTTATTAAAGTATAAGGTAAAATATGTACACCAGGAAGTTAAAGTATGAGCATAGACGCTATAAATAAATAGGAAAATGCATATTAAAATGCTGATAGATATTTTACCGAAGAGAACTGAAAATTGTCAGATGCCTGTGCTTCTATGACTAAAGCATAATATCGCACGTAAAATATTTACGTTTGAGTTGCGTTCAAATGTTGATAAAATTGATACACAGTATACCCTGCAAATTTCAAGGTGTTTTCAGATAGTTACGGTATTTGAATTTTACGAGTAAAATTAACGTAGTGTGTAGAATTCTGGGTACATGGAGATACAATTTCTTTCATTCCTGTGCACTTACGAGGTGCTACACTTAAGGTGTAATTCTGTGGACTTATTATATATACTGGTGACTATACTGGGGGAGAACAGATGGAAATAAGGTGAATATGAAAATACCCCAATTCTTAAAACAACCCGAGTTGCAGCAAAACAGAATTTATAAAAAATATTTATCACTCACTTTAGAGAAAAGCATGAAAATTTCACTTTTCCTATCAGCTTCATCGAAAAAAAACATTTTCATTGTTAACTCCGGCCCTTTCTCACCCCAAAAGAGACGATATGTACTTAACTTTAATGATATTTACTACCTGTACACATAAAAAGACATACAATCGCGGGAAACATGAACTGAATTACCATTGGTAAATTTTGAAATTCAGGGAAATAAGTTTCCCTAGCATAAATGGCCAAACACTCATGTACATTAAATATATCCATAACTTTAATATTCTATTATCCTTGAGTACAACCCACTGCTTTTCCACCCTATTCTGAGAACCAGTAACCTACCCCCTTCTCTATGCTCGAAAATTAGCCCGTAGTCTTTGCGACATTTTTTTGCGAAGAAAGGCCGGTGTAGGTGGAAAGCGGCGGCTTAATTAAAGCAGATACCTGCCTCACGCGCGAACACCCAGCGAGGACCACTCAACAGTCAGAATGGTGACCATTCGGGCTCGTGAGTTTTTGAGCGAAGTAAACTCAAAGCGGAGGGGCAAGAAATTTCATGCAACAAGACAAGCAAAAATTAAACTAATATCTTTATTTAACTACATAATTTCTTCTGATGACCACTTCCACCAATTTTATCTTGTTGTTGATTGAGATAGACTTTTAATAGTTAAGTGACTTGTACACAGTTTAAAGCACCGGCCTAAGCGAAAAAAGAAGTATTTCCCCAGAATAATAAGAGAGGCCATTGCGATCGCGAAAACGCCAGACAACTTTAACACAGAGGGTGGGTGTCCTTTCCTCAGCGCATGAAAAATAATTATTACGCTCAAATTTGAGGACTTTCCCTGATTGCCCGAAGAAAACTCCCAGTTTTGGTGCCAAAATTCCAAGAATAGGAGAGGACCACGAGCTTATTGCCATCCTTCCCCTGATGACGCCAACAGGAGAGCTGGAGACTGTTTTGGTTTTTTCAACCACAGACGCGTACGCAGCACGCAAATGTTGACGTTATTCATTCATAAGCGCGGAAAACTGTGAAGGAAGACCGGTAGATTTATCAAACCGGCTCTAACTTCGCGAGATATCCACTCCAAAACATAGATGGCCTCAGCCCTTTCTCGGATAAAATGATGATGCCATAAATCCATGCCTATCGTGTCACTGCGCCACGTATGGTTCTGGCATTTCTTCCCTCAGTGAAAGGTTTTACTTTATAGATAAGGAGGTAGATCTAAATAGGCGACCGACAGCAAGGGTTATACGTCATGAGGGAAGGTTGGAGTGATACCCGGCGTCGGCATTAGCCTGCTCTTAACGGATGGAGCCAAGGGGACCACAGCTTAACGTCCCATCCGACGGACGGAGTGCTCCACTTGAAGTGCCGTCTACAAAGCACTCAAGAAGGGATAGGGCAGCCTAAGAAAAGACTTCTTAACTGGCCAAATCTGAACCCGGCCCTCCTGGGAAGCTACCAGTCTAGGTACCATACCACCAAACCGATCCAAAATTATTCTCGATCGAGCAAATTAATTAAAACTCCAATGATGTAAACAACTTATGAAAAGTGGTAAGCAACTATGGCGTTCCCTATCTGTAAAATTATGAAGCAATTGCTGAACGGGGAAAATTTTCCTCCTCATAACTTAGCTTTTCCTTCATTATACAAAAGTATTTTATTGAATTGCGATTTCATTTTTGCGTAGAGGAACGTATTTAAGTGCATTCCGGGTAACTGGGATGCACTAGCACCGGCACAACGTTTCCCAAGTAAGCAGCTACCGGAATCATTCACTAAATATCTATTCGTATATGGATATCCCGCTTTGCAATGGTTTAAATTGAAAATTTACAAATAGGCGTTATTTCAGGAGGTGGCTTGAAAACGTCAAACAACTGAGAATAAGGGAAGCAAATTTGGTGTATAGACGAAGAGCAAATGTGGTATATATAAATAGAATAAATAAGCCTGATAAAACTAAAAGTATGAGGAAATAAGACATAATTAAAAAAAGAGGACAATTTTGAGGATTAAAATACATATTAGCTTCGATAACCAGAAGTAAAGTATTAATTTTGAAATATTATAAAATTTAACCTAACCATTTACCTGAAATTCTAACAGTAGATTAGAACTTCTATCTCATGGAATATGACAAAAGAAGGAGGTAATGAAGGAGGGAGAAAACAACCAAGTAGATAAGCGGGAAAATTTGATAGAACATTAACCATGTCCACGGTTATAAGGGACAAAGACTCAAGTAGGACACAGAGGAGCTAAAACCTCAATGTTAAAATGGTAAGTTGGAAGATGAGGAGAAAAAGAGGAGTTGAATGCAACAATGTGTATGCACTTGTCTTCTTAAAGGACGCCGAAATTCTTTTTCCCTTTTCGCCCACTAAAACGCCATTGCTGTTTTTTTGTGACCACGGGCCGGGCGTGCCCGTTTTCGAATTAAATTTTGAGCGAGGATAAAAAAGCAATAAGAAGAAAAAGAGTACAAGATAATTAGTCTCAAAGTGAGTTCTATCTCGCCGAGTCACATTATTTTCAGCGGTAAATGGACTTAACATCCCGCTTTGCAAAGGCTTAAATTGAAAATTTAGTAAAGGCGTAATTTCAGGAGGCGGCTAGAAAAGGACAAAAAAAATTAGAACAAGAGAAGTTAAAGCAAACTTGGTGAATATAAAATCGAATAAATTAGCATATTAAAACAGCAAGAATGAAAAGATAATTATCCTTGGTTTAGCTACGGAAATAAAAGTTTTTAACTTTTAGTAGTGAAAAATATTTACTCCTAAAATACTATTACATGTGCCTCGTTTTAATTTCCTAAAGGTAAAAGGAAGAATTAGACGATAATGATTGCTGAAATAGCACAATATAACGGCCTCAAAAAGAGTATAGGTATTATGAAAGCTCAGTATGCAAATTATTTAAGCCAAAATGAGAAAAATATACATATGGAAATCATTCTTAGTCTCATATTTACCAGAGTTCAAAAATCAAAAAATGCTACCACGTCATAGGAAACTTTACATTTAAAAAACTCTTGAAAAGCAAGCATTTGCATATTTTTCTATGAAAATTTCAAAGTAATATTGACATTAAATTACAATTCAGCATATAAATTTGAATATAAATCCCTTGGTAAGACATGAAAAAATGCAGACACCTCAGGGGATGAGGAATTTTATGCGCAATACTCTTAAATATTATAGATACAAGCACATTGAAAATTAAACTACGAGATATTTTAAATTCCGCTTTTTATCTGCAGTTCATACTTTAATAAGACCCATGAAGCAAAATTAAATGGATACAGTTGGCTCCTCCGTATATTAGAGTAAACGTTCAATCATATCCATATTAATGAACAAGAAATAAATAGTGGGCAATGCAACCTTTTTTTGTAAAGCAACATAGGAACATATCTAAATAAAATGCATCATAAAATGAGGAGCTTCGAGTTAATATAATAATTTGAATAAAGTGTGTGATTATTAATTCTTATCACGCATACAAGTATATTAACAGTAAATCTACTCTTATATCCTTCTCTCCAAATACCGTCTGCACCATCCAAAGACTTGTATCGAAAGATTTGTAACGAAAAGATCTATCACATACAGACGAAGGAGCAGTAGGTAATTTCGATGCTTAAAAACGCCATAGTATCTGTAGAGCATATTTTCCGTAAACATTACTCCAGCTGAATGATCCCGGCGTAAGTATCCTTATCCACACTAAATATATATTAATTGTCGATGGAAAAGCAAAGAATCATATGGGTAGCTTTGCTTTCTTACCAACTAAATCTCCCAAATATAATAAGCTGGCATAAAATACATAACTTCCAAAGGGATACAAATATGATGAATGAGTCGTGTTGTGACTGGGATTATTTGGGTATTGTTTTCGATCCCAGTATCATTGGAATATTTCCCCATTTCTGTTATTTCCATTTTTGTTTTCCATTGGTCTGTTTTTCCCATCTGCATGTTTGTCATCGAGAAAGTGAACATAGTTCCACTTTCGACCTATTTTACATGGCCCTCAGCCGTTTCCTGAGAGACAAGAGTTGTTTTGCATCTCCCGGACTTTTCCTGAATAATCTCTGATTGTGGAAACTTCCAGCTTATTATCCTCTTCCACCTCCTGCGCGGACAATCCATGGCAGACACTATATATTGACTAGCACGGCTACCATAGGATGGTCGGTCATCGCTGGTTGATCATTGTGGTCAGTCGTGGATTTTTGGCCATTGGAGGTTGGACATTCGCTCAGTTCACCGGTAAGAACTTTCCGTCCTTTCGTCTTTAGTGCATTTACGCCATAACTGGTACCACTTGTCACTCCCGTCACGAGCACACTCACCATTTACTGTGAATAAACATTTTCTGTCAACTAGAAGTTGCGTGTTTGTTATTCTCACCACTCCGACGCCAAGGGCAAGAATCCTATTCATATTTAATTGCTAGCGGCGCTCGTCTAAGGGGCCGAGCCCAACAGTTGGATTTTTGAGTCCCATCGAAGACCGAGGAATGATGACTTAGAGCAGAAGAAAGTTCATTCTAAGAAAATTCATACGCAATGACCGACACCAAATGTGCAGAAAACAACTAAAAATAATAGACCAGGTCATAAGGAGCAGCAAGGTACCTGCTGCTAAGGCTACATCATGGCATGACAGCATGGCATATATATTACACCAGGAAATGGCTTAGAGCGGCAATATCCATATAACTGATGGCACATACTACATGTTAAACTCAGCTTCTTTATTCGAAATCGATGCATTGTTAGCCAATAGACCCGAAATAATTGCAATAGAGGAAACACGACGGTATTTTTACCACACATTCTAGAAAATTTGTACATTAAAATACTATAAAATCACGATATCTAAAAGGCACATGTCACCAAATAAATACATTCGCATAATTTGCTACTGAATTTCCTGATATGTGGAGAAAGCAGTTCATGATTTTTCTCAGTGGTTGCACAGTCGACTGTAATTATATCAAGCAAAATAATTACAATTCACATGATACGACAACTTAAATAGTATTATACAAGTCGCAAATGCTATCTTGCTTATCCTATCCATCTTAAATTGCAATTTAAATATTTCTTAGGTCTAAATGCCAGCCGCTTATTCCTATTAGAATGGTATGATTATAATTCAAATTCGTAATAGTGTCTTAGCAATTTAGGTACTCTGTCTTCACAAGTCGGGACAAGTCGGTCGAGGAAGTCAGGTAAGCAAGTTGAATGAGTAGTAACAAAGGAAAAAGGAAATTGGGTATTGAGAATGAATTTTAAGTATGCTGCGACTAGCCACGGTTTTACCTTTAATGAGTCACCAGGAATGCTCCTATTGTACGAAATATTCTCGAGGAAAAACTCATTCGCCTTGACCTGGATTCGAACCCGGAACCCCCGATTTCCGGTCGATGAAGATGCACACCATGGGATGAATTGCCTTAACTACTGCGCATGCAATCTTAATAGCGGTAAATAATTTGTGTACTGCTCCACTTATGTAAAATGGATATTTTTTATTTTGATAAGGAAATAATATTAGTCCACTTTCACATACTTTTTATATTTTATTACGGATTATGATGATAAATAGTTCATTTTAACCCACCTAATATTAAAACTATTGTACTATTAGGAATACAACTAGAAAACGCTATGTCGCATATTCTATGCATCTCAAATAACAATTTAAAAATTTTTAAAGTGTAGATTCCAGCTGTTTACCAATATTTGAATTTTATGAGTATAATTCAAACTCGCCTACTGTATTGGTGCTCTAGCATTTAAACTTGTATTAACTATGCTGAAGCTGTGAGGAGGTCAGGCAAGCAAGTTGAATAAGTAGTAACGGGAGAACAAGGAAATGGGGTGAAGAGAACGAATCAGGAAAGCGGGGGAATGAAAACGCCACGAAAGAGGAGATAGGCCACAAGAGAAAGAGAGAGGAAAGGAAGGCAGAAATTTATAATTAAAACGTGTTTGAAGAGAGCGGAGAAGAGAGGTGAGGTCCTAGGGGGGTAGGACAGACCAGGGGGAAAATGGGAGTAGCATTAAGAGGGTGCGGGGTGAGTCGGAGGGTCGCGAGAGGGTGAAATGGGAAATTGGGGGACAAATGAGCGACGGATTATATCCGCCTTCATTCCGGCATAGCGAATGCACTGCCCCCCGGTGCGTGCGGAAGGAAAAATTGAAAGTGAGAACGGCATGGGAGATGAGTTTGGAAGACGAAAAAAGCGAGTCTTATGATTTAAATGAAGCACACACATGAAAAATGGGAGGCTCGGAATATTTTAAACGTTAAGTTGAAACGCTTGCATTTGGCAAAGGTAATCAAATTATTTATTTAAAAGAGTGATATCCTTCTATGAGTTTGTATAAAAAAATAAGTCAAGCTCACCTGCAAACGTTAAGTTTCTGTCGTTATCTGGAGATTTTCTGCAAAGGTAACTTATGGCAATATTAAAAGTTAACATTAATTCAAGATTTGATCATAAATAATACAAATTATTTCGGAAGTCATCCATTTACTACGCAAAATAAGTTAAATTACGATAGGAATTCGTAGAGATTCTATTGACATGCTCGCCACTTTTATACAAATAAATGAAAGCAAATAAAAAGAACTCTACTCCACACTTTCTTCACGTAACAAGGTAACATAATCGAAATCTTTGCAATATCAATATCCCTTCGACTAACTCCTTCCTTGTGGAGTGGAATTCGACTTTCTAGTACGCATGAGATTTCAATGCAATAGTAGTGGGTAAACACGCCTTATTGCTTTCACAGTATCTAGACAAGGTCTTCCAGTGCAAAATGGCCTATAAACCTCAAAGCCGAAAAGAAATTAACCTCATTAACAACGCCCACTCAATGGCCTTGGAAAATAATACTGCTGGTTCACACTGTTCTAATTTACACACTAAATTCTATTATTCTTTGGCCTATTTTCAACTCTGAAATAAAATAGGTTTCATACAAATTCACAAGAGGGCATTCATTTCTTCCAGTAAGAAAACACATTTTCTGACATAGCTTCTCGTGCTGAAACAAAAAACTTTTCCATTTCAAATCATTTCCATTCCGCAATGAACTTTCAACTCTTTGTCCATCGAGAAAACATCGTAGACGATTTAGCAACAAAAAATACTTAATATTTTCATAAATTTTTATAACTTTAAACGTTCTCCAGTCCCAAATTTCATGTCTCCTGTTCATTCACCAATTCTTTGCCTAATTCCCTTTCACTCATTCCTTTCCCTATCTTATGTGCCCAACTTTTTGTTGGGCTGCCACTACGTCGACTTACTTCCATCTGGGATACACTAGCATTTGCTTCAAGAGTCTTTCATTTCTATTATATTTTTCATTCAAATAAAATGTCCATTTTCACAGTTCCTATAGGTCTCTCAAAAAATATTATTTCAGAAAAAATAAAATTTTGCTTATAAAAAATAACTTAAGTATCTTCTGTGAGAAAACGTATTTTCCTCACGTGCAAATGCCTCATTCAACCATATACGGAAATAGAAATGCGTGTTGTCTCTCCTTAGCAATCATGAAAATGAGCATACTGAGATAACGGAAATAATTCTGATTAATAAATTAAATCTTGTTAAGATACAACCAATTCTGTTGTATCCTCCTCGAATTTCATTTATTTATCGCTATTCTACACTATTATATGCAAGCCCGTGAAGAAAATGCATACAAAGCAACCTCACAAATTAGATAGGAGAAAAACAAAGAGGAAATGAATATCAAAATTAGATTTTACTCTTATAACTGCCTTTCATTCCTCCATACAATACCATAAATAGTAAAAAAAATTCTTTCCCGGAGAAATTCGCTCCCGGAGTGATTACTACCCCAATGAAACCGTGACTAGGACGGAAGTAAAAATAGAAAAATTAAAAAAAACTGGCTGATTTCATTTTCGGGCAAAGTGTTCACCCCTTTCTTATCTACGGCAAAGACCCATCCCCCACGTGATGACTCCGATGATATAAGCCTCGGTGAAATTAAAAGACGTGCCTGGTGCGCTATACCGCTTTGCGAGAGCCTGCGACCTCCGAGGGACGAGTTACGGCCCTTCCTCGGCGACCCATCCCCCACCCGCACTATTCCCAGGCAAACGGATAGGAGCACCGGTGGGAAGTGCAGATGTGGAGTAAGAATAGCGAGGAAAAGAATTGAAGGGAATGTTTTCAGGAGGAAAAGACGAGGAAACGGGTGAAATCAATTCAAGCGGGGACACAGAAGGAGCAAAAAGTTATCATTTTTTTACTTTCTTAATTAAATAGCCTAGTAGGCGCAGAATTTAGTTACTGACCGGAGGATCTACATCTACATTAGGACGGTCCTTATTTATAAACTTTTAGAATTAATTTGGAACGCCCCCCAGTTTTGTTCCATTTGGTGAGAAAATAAATCGTGAAAATTATTTTTGCGATCGGATACCGGGAAAACGTACATAATTCACAGTGTCCGGCGATATGTGGTGGAATTGTTTTATATCCATGAGAGTAAACTAAAATGCTAACCTTCCACACATTTTATTTACTAAAGTACCGACCCGGTTTCAATTATGACACTACGTGTCGAAACCGGGTCGGTACTTTAGCAAATAAAATTGTGTGTAAGGTAACCATTTTAGTTTATTCTCACGCCAGGAAAACGTGCCGCATCGCAATTAAAGTTTAGAAATTTTGGTATTTTTGGATGTTTTTCGGGCACAACTGAAGATGATTTCACTCTCCGATAATTGGTGGAGATGTCACCCTCCATCACTTTTCTGCTTTTTACAACGACTCGTTTGGCATTTTATTTAAGCGCATCGCATGTTTTAAAGGCGTGGCCGTGCGAGTGTGTGGTAACACCTCTCACTATCTCATACGAAAACCTTCCCAAAACACGCTCGACGATTTCAAGATTCTTCAGTTCTATACCACAAATATTTATTCACGGATCATGGGCTCAAATGGCATTCTTCGAAATTCGAGGTGGCCCAGGGAAAGGCAATACCCAAACCCCCTCCTGAAGCCTGAATGCCTGAAAGCCTGAATGTGTGCAACCCACACATCTGTGCCTTAGCCAAGAGTCCGCTATACCCTAAGTCTTTCACGCCAACATTTAGGCTTTAGTGTTTAATTTAATAAAAGTGTGCATCTAAGATAAAGGGAGATGGAAATTTTTAAAAAATAATTTAAAGTTTAGGATTTAAGTTAAGGTTTATACAGAACATATTCCTAATGATCGAGGCCTCTCCATTTGACCACTTTCAACCGCCTTCTTCAACACCGCATGCGGCTTAGTATTCTTTATTCTATCATAAGCCTGGATTCCTTACTCTTCTATCCTCGCTTATATATTATCTCACCACCAACCAAGGTATTCAGTATCACACTTTTTAGTATCTCAATCGTTACTAAGAGAAAATCTCTTAGGACTTCGATATTATTCTATGTACGGCAGAAATGACAAAATAGAAAGCCATTTTGCTGACGAGATAGACAAACGAATACATTTTTTCGAAAACAATAAAGATGTTTAATAAATGCTTTGTTGGAAACAATGTTTAATTATCTGCAACACGCAGCTTATTTTCTTTCCTTTCCAAAACGATTGGTGTCCTAACACCCCCGCCCCACTACCATTGGAGCGGCTCAGAGGGTATTTTGTGGATGTAGACACTTTGATCGGTAGAAAATAATACATTTTAGCGGCCAGCAACTCACAGTCAGTAGCAAATATTAGTATTTTCCAAAACGTGACTTTCTATTCTTAATTTAATTTGTTATTGCGTAAATAAAAAATCACTAAAAAATAAAAGCCACAGTTGAAATGACAACTACTTACTATATTACTACTTACGTTACTATTATACAAAATAGCGTTATATTATGAAGATATCAATTTTATGCTTACAAATACTTCTCTCATGAGAAATTGCTACAAATTTTGTACCTTTTATACGTTAAGGCATATTCTTCAAACTGTTCAAACATTTTTCTGTGATTTGAACTCGGATACATTCAAACATCTTGAGAGTGAAGAATATATTTTTGAGAGACTTGTTTCTATTAATTAGGTAATAGACTACCCTATTTTTGAAAACAATTGTAAGTAAAAAATTTCTTTGAAAGAATTTCCATTTCAATGCATGAGTGAAATAGAATTATGAATAATTTACTTTTTATGCACAATATTATTTACAAGGGTAATTCCATGGAAAATATTGGTAAATTTTATTTCATAGTCCTCACAAAGAAAGGAAAGCTAAAAATGACTTTTTACCGAAGAGATTTAACAGGAAATCATTTGCATGAATGCACCGTTAAATAGAATGTATGCTTCATATTGCACTTATTGCGATATGCCTACTTAATTATGAACTTCTAAAAATAGAAAATACAGCAATGATATACTGTTCCGATCACCTAACTTTAAAGTGCTCCTTGGAATACAATTTTGACTATCAAAAGCATTGCAATTTTGATACTGCCGCTATGTAAGTAATTTTAACCCAGGCTCGTTGCTATTATATTACCTACTAATTTAATGATTCAACCTTGTTTGAATTTAATCTATCATTATTCTATTTCCTCTATTAGAGAGGATAACCAACCTACTTATTACATGATTTTTGTTGGAAAAATTTGCGTCCAGGGCAACATAAGTGGATATCTTTAGAAATTAAATGAACTTGAAAAATTTTATCATGTGAAATAGCGAGGTCTTGAGCGCAAGTTACATGGAATGAAGGTGATGAAGCGACCGTGAGGTGAGAGATGGTCTGAGGGTTAGAGCAAGGAGAAAAAAGAAGGGACGATGAGATTTGCAAAAGAAATGGAAAATGGAGGAACGCTACTGATTCCCAAGAGAGGCGATAGGGAAAGGGAGGAAGAATGGAAATTCAGGGCCCCTCAGAAAGATGCGCTTCGAGGCGAGGTATTGGGGCAAGGAATTCGGCCGCTTGAGGCTTAAATTTCCATGGAGACCACACCGCTTAGTGCCACCACTTTCCCGCCGGTACTATGAATGCCACAGTACTCACCTCAGAAAAGAATCTGATCTCACAATGCCAAGTACCCACAATAGACCTACGTTTTACGATATGAATACTTTCCAGTGGACCAATCGTGAAGCGAATTCCACCGCAAATTAAACTTGCATTGCATTTGGACGAAAATCAGTTTAAATCGCATCAATTCATGTACAGGTTGCTATGACTAATTTTTTCCTCAGAAAATAAGGTAGAATTACATGGTCTGTTTATTCATTCATAGCTTACATTTCTGAAAAAATAGCAAAATTGTAACTATTTCACTGAGAAGAAAATTTCATCAGCCCTTTACCACATCGTTTATGTAAAATGATCATAAATCAAGAGTTAATTCGCTGACAACACAAAAATAAAAATGAAATATCATTGATCAAAAACTGATATTCAACTCAATTAAATCGGCACCTTATTTATTTTAAACGAAGATATTGTCAAAAATGGTAAAAATGGTAAACACATTGCATTAAAATGAGAGGGTCGGACATTTCTGAAAGGAGGAGCCACAAAGTAAAGGAATAATTACACGAGAGCAAACAAAAAAGAACCGTACAAGACTCATGCACAAGACCAAGAAGCAGAGATGCGATGAAAGGTTTAGCATTAGTCCCTTATGTCATGCACTTATCTGCCGAAGGGATGTTGTTGTTGATTTTTCGGGGAAAATAGCTCGAAAACTTCTCGCTGGATTAAAGGAAACTAAAAAGAAACAAATATATTTCGTGGAAGGACACTCGATATTTCCACAGGGTCAGGTTCTTCATAACGGCGGACATTTCTGTAAATGAGTCATTCATAATCATCATGGCCTGTTGACGAAGGCGACTACGAAATATAAAAGATAATATTCTTAACAACAATATTCTGAAACGTCGGCCGTGATGGTGAACCTGGCCCGATGGAAATCCCGAATGAACTTACATGATATGGTACCCCGGGAAATCCTGCCATCACTCTTTACGGATATCTTCATTTTTAAGACAACATCGCAATTCTCAATGAAAGAAAATTGACGAACGAGACATTTATTCCTTGGAGTGCACGCTGCATTTCCACCGACCACACAAGAAGCTTGTCGTGAATTTGACGACCTGAAACGTACCCCCTTACCCCAGAGAGGCAAATTGTAAGACGAAGGAGGCTGATGGAGCAAAGTCTTTTTCTCACCCACTCACTCGCGTCACGCCATGACCTTTATAATATTACGTTCCGACTCGCGCGTGGAAGGAAACGAGGGCTGTCGTCAAGGAGGAAGACGTGGCGAATGACGAGGAGGTACGTACGTATAAACGGGACGTGAGAGCAGAAGGGAGGGGGGAAAGGTAAAAACAGGGTCGGAAATGTGATGGAGGAAAGAGAACGATGAAACGGGTGGAGGAGGCGCACGTACCTATTCAAGGAAACGCAGGTCGCGAGGAGAGCATCTCGAGGGTTTGATGAGAAGAAATAAATTAAGGAAGAGTAGGCAACTGAACTTGAGTCCGGGTTTAAAGGAATACTGGTTAAAAGGCGATGAGGTTATAAGGAACGGAGCTAAGAAGATGAAAAGAGATAGAAATTATTCATATTGCCTGTCATTCATTTAATAGGAATAAGTTCATGCTAAATTATACACATAAAATTAATGAATGATATTCACGTTAAATAAAAGAAATATTTTGAGGCTACGTACCGGCAACAGAGATGCATGCCCACAAGGAATATAAAAAGAACGGCTTTTACTTCATAATTATATGTACAAATAAAAGGGAAAAGTTTGGAGCAAACGACAGCACTTCCAACACTTTTTAACATTTAAATCCGAAATTGATTACGATTTTTCTCAATTCTCTTTTAAGTTAATCGTGAATAATTACTTCATGAAGGTAAAAATGGAATACAGCAAATGAAATATAAAATCTACTATAGGTAAATACACATGTAAAATTAATGTTAGCACATGTAAAATTAATGTGAAATTCTGCCGCTGATATTATCATTTACGAAGTTGTTTCACCCACAGTCAACTTGGTAAATGGTAAAATTCCTTAAAATTTTCTTCTCCCCAGTAATTATATGGGATTTAGTGGTACAAAACAATGAAGTTTAATTGCTTGAAAGTTTACTAAACACTAGAGCCAAATTTTATACTGTCGCATTTGCGATGCAGGCATTTTTTTAAGGGCCTTCTTTATATACCCTGAATATTTTAAGATGACGGCTCCGGTTTTGAATCAGTAATCCGTCGAGAAAAAAAAGCCTGTCCAGCGGGAGTGATGCACATATTGTTGCTAACGCGCACAACATAACGCGACCGTTACTACAAGGCCGCAAGAAAACCTAAGAAAAATAATATTGATAAGAACAGGCTAAGTAAGATGTTAAGAAGCGGAAAGAAAAGCAAAAGAGGTGACAAATATGACCGGAGGGGGCGGGTGGCGTGGCGTGCATAAGAAGAGAGGACAAAAGAAAATGAGAAACCCGAAATAGGTTACCAGATTGAAGTGTCTGAGAGCGAAAGAGAGAGAAAGTTTAAAAGATAGAGAGAGATGCTCGCGAGCACGAGAGCAATATAAATATTTATGCATGTAAATTTATTAAACAAGCAGCATACGCATAGCGGCGTCTGATGGGATGACGGGAGAAGGTCGATTGGTAAGAGAGGAGGAGGGTGGATAAGCGCTTGAGGGAGGAATTTGAAGGGTGGTGGAGGAAAAGGGGAGAGGCGAGAGGGTGGAGAGCGAACCTCGCGAAAAATGCGATAACGTTGGAAATGGGAAAAAACAAAATGATAAAATATATATGACTCCATACATCCGCCCGCGAATGAGGAAACAGAGGTGAATCGATTGAACCGAGGAAAAACTCGGAATGCTGTTTTAAAAAAAAAAAATCTGCCCGAAAAAAATAATCATGTCTTCCCTTTTCGTTTTCCTGGATGCAATGACGTTAAAAGAGAGTGAAAAAAAACCGCTGGATCAGTGATGGTGACAATAAGTGTGAATCTATAAAATCATGGCTAACGCCTTTAAGAATGCGAAAGCCGGAAGTAGACATGGCTCAGATTAAAAGCTCTTTAATGCATTTGCTGCCCGCTAATTCCATTATCATCCTCCACATGATCAGGGGCGGATTTAGCATCAAATTTGGGTGGGAGGGTCATGACCTGGATCCGGGGAGTATGGAATACCCTCCAGAAGAGGGGGGCGTTCATCTGTGTAAATATTTTTAAAATTCTAATTTTTTACACGTTATGGATCCAAACATTTTATTTTTAATCATAGCAATAGATGAAATTGAACAATGTTTGACATTTAAGGATAAAAAACTATTAACCTAATCATAACTAAAATTTTTGGTAAAATTTGAGGAGTCATGACCCCATGTACCCTCTCCGTAAATCTGCTCCAACAAAATGATATGAATCATATATAATAATAATAATAAAATGCCTTTATTCGGGCGAGGTTGAGACTGGAAAGTCCCCTCTTCCACCTAACCCCTCGATAACGTCAATGCAAGCATATTATAAAATATTAGACAAACGTTTACAGTACCAAGAATATACAATATACACTGTTTGTGAAATGTCAAAAAATATAAACAACTATATGTGAAATTTTTGTGTAAAAAAGATTTAAGTTGGTGGGAAAAAACATGAGGATAAGGGTGTAATATCCTTCAGCGAAAAAACCCACTGCAGGAAAACGCCCACACAAGAAGGGGGGCGTGAAAAACCTGCGAAAGCCTACTGAGTGAAAGCTAATGTCATGTTACATGCAAAATACAACATAGTTCATGAGATACATAGGATACACAAATATTACACAAGCAATTAAGATATAAAATATAACATGTATATATATACAAGCATTCAGTGATGCATATCACTTTGTCGCAGGTGCTGCTCAGTGTCATGTATACCTACTTGTTGTGAGGTGAAAAGTGCTTTGTGTAGCCTCCTCTTAAAATATGCCAATGATGATGAGTTCCTAATTGAAAGGTTAAGATTATTCCATTCCCTACATGCAGTAACGGTAAATGATTTGTTGTAAATGACAGTTCGGTGATGAGGTATAACAAGATTGTGATTCCCTCTTGTGTTAGTCATATGGACAGTGTCAAGACTCCTGAATTCGCATGATAGGTAAGGAAGTGTTTTTGTGTTTAGAATTTGATATAGGAGAGAAAGAGTATGCAGCCGGCGTCGAGAGTCAAGTTTCAGCCATGACAGTTTATTAATATAATCAGTTACATGGTCCGATAATTGTAAGTTAAATATGAATCTAATGCATCTGTTCATGGAACGTTGAAGCTTAAGACTAAGTCCTTGAGAAAGGTCCTGGTAGGCAATGTCAGAATAGTCAAATAAAGGTAATATTAAATTAGATACTAATTGCGCTTTAAGAGATGTAGGGATGACATATTTAAATTTTAATAGGGGATAAAGTGATTGATTAACAGATTTAGTGATTTTATTTACATGTGATGCCCAAGAGAGATTTTGATCAATAATTAATCCTAAGTTTCTGACTTCATCGCAAAAATAAATTGGGGAATCGGCGATAAGTAAATTTGGCAGTTTATATATATTGGGTGAAAGAAGCACTACCAGGTCGATCAATATCAGCCAGTTTGTATTCATACCTCATATGTTTTACTTAAGTGTGGTTAAAACGTCATGCATAATTTGATAGTATGCTAGCAGACTAATGTCATCGATCAATAAAAATAAGACAATAAAGATCAATAGACGAGTAATGCTAGCTGTCTTTTTGAGTGGAGTGAATACAAGTCTACGTTGACTGTAATGGGAAGCTACTCGCCCCTATTCCGAAAATTGATATTCGCAATGATAGTGACTGATACTTGACTACTGACTCCTTGAACACTCCTCCCCTCACCTATTTGACCTAACTTTGATCTGGAACGCCTAAGGAAGGGGCTTAAACGTTTACTTATTTCACAATGGGCAACTAACAGATTTATTTATACGTTCGTTCGCATACTGCAATACTACCATATTACTGCACCACAGTCAAGACTTAATTAATAAATTGCAAAATACGCAAACACGACAAGAGTACACAGGAACAACATCAAAAGGCAATGTAGGTGAGGGAACGCCAAGGGAAAACCCAGATGACAAGAAAGATATTTAGTAAATACTTAGTTGTTTCCTGGGACATGACACATTGTTTGATGAAAGAGTTTGAGAAGGATGGGATCAATATTGTCAGGGAATGAGTTAAGTAGGGAATTAATGGAGTACTCGAGTGAGCGTTTAACAAGGAATATGGGCGTATGAAGCAAGGAGTGTAGACGGTTCCAAAGGGAACTCTGAAATTAATGAAGGAATAAAATTCAGGGAAGCCTAGGAGGGAGTTCAATGAGCAGTAAATAAATTATAAGTCTGCTCTCCTTCTTTGATGGCTGCGATGTGGGATAGATAAAGAGGATAAGACCTAATCGGTAGATGACGGGGAATGGTCTAGCAAGGTTGGCAAAGAAGGCTGTTACGCTATTAAAGGAAGCAAGGCTTGTTGGAGCTGCGATGCACCAAATGACTAAACTGAGCTTTTACAACACATAGAATTGAATTACGTAATGGGACTTACAAAGTCGGTCCCTGCGATAAAGTGCATGTAAAACATTATTCCGAGTTCATAAGTCGGAGATCGCTACCTATGACTTTCAATACATAATGCAATCAAGTCAATAGTGGACTCTAAATGCGTAACGGTTGGGAAAACGAAAAAATACAGGTCTCCTTGTTTTTTAATCTCTGTCAAAATAGATAGTAATAAGAGGTAAATGAGCCTATTGAAGTAAGTAAAGGGACTAAAAAAAATTCGGTACACACGATTTATACACGAAGGTGCACATATAAGTTTTTTTAAAGGATTTGAATTTTTACGGGTGAATTATATCGATGACTCGGGATTCCGACTGGGCTAGGCTTTCCATTTTAGCCTTTTACATAAGTTTTTCCTGCATTCATGCGTCGGACATGTCATATACGTCTTAATGTGCTCGATATGATTTGAGACCATTTGGATATGCACAAAATAAAGCATTATAGGCTATACTTGAGCGCTTAGGTCATAAAAAATTCAATAGAACGCGTCTCATTATCTTTTTAACTCTATGAACTTTGGCTATTTATACTTAAATTAAAAGCTTCAAAAATGTTAAAAGAGCCCGTTACCCCCATAGAAACGTCTACATATTTCCATAACAGCACATCGGCGTATGGACATGAGTAGAAAATCCAGCTTTATTGCGTAGAGGAGTTATCCAAGAAAAACCACAGTTCATTTCTACTCCAGATGAGGTAAATTTTATTTTATTAATACTATTCATTACCTTCCTGAGGGGATTAATAGTACCGTTACATAGTGAGCGTCCTCTAACTGGCTAACTCAGAACTATCACAGTCTTATGAATTAGGGCTCCTTCTTCCTTTTCAACTGGGAAAGATATACTTATAAGGGAAGGTAGCGTGAAAGTACTGATCTTTATGGGAAATAAACGGAAGAGAGAGGATGTTTTTTGTCCTCAGACAGCGTGGATAAGCATACATACGACTTACGAAATGCAATGACGAAGAATAGGAAGCTTGAAGCAAACTGAATGATAAAGTTGATAGATCTCTTCCAGAAATGCAATGTCTATCGTCATTGGGTAGAAGAACAGGCATAAAACCACCTAATGATACGTGAGGAGTAGAAAACTGTTCTCTTCTCCGCTGATGACCACCGTAAGACAATTTTACGCTATGAATGATCATACTAATGAAATTCATGCGCATATTCGCTTGAAATATCTGCTTTACACGGTGAATGAATTCGGCGAATTTTCGGCGCGGTAAAAGTGGTGCGACTATCGATATTATGAATCCAGAGATATTTCCAAAATCAGACAGTTAGTTACGCTGAAAGTGGCGGATAAAGGAAGGCTTCGTTTGCCCGACTGTGAGCTTGAATATGATTTTGTATTGCTTTGATCGGTTTGGTGGGGCATAACACACAAAGTAATGAAATGATTAAATAGATAGATAATGGATAGCAGGAAACAAATCGAAGCAACCGCTGCTGTCGTGCGTTTCGTGATGGGTTAAAGATGTAATTACGTGTTTCCCCTGCAGTGCAACCATGATTATGGCCTCAAGATAGTGCAGTTTGGAAAATGTTCCGAAGGAAATTTACTCTTGAAATTCACAAATTTATTCTTAACTGTGCGATGTGGTTCGATGATTAATGAGTACATAATTAGCACAAATACATCATAATTTACGCCTGCGGTTGATAATTACCCATTGACACCCGAGTCGCTTTATTTAAAATAAGTAATGTATAAGCAAAATTTAACTAACCAAGAAACCTTACTCTTCAAAAATGTATCCTAAGTTCTTTCTTAATCCGTTAAATAAATTAGAAAGCAAGTTTAAACATAATTTTGTGAATGACTGCGCGTAGAGTCCCGGGAAATATCTTTCCTACCGGGAGACGTATTGTTTTTTGAGTCCCGGCTTGATGCCGATGCGCCGATAAGGCCGTTCCACAAAACCAAGGCGGAAAACAGAAAAAAACTGGCAATAGGCTTATAGTGGAGGTACTCCAAGGGTGAAGGCTAGGATAAGAAGATTTTACGTTTGGGGTTCCGTCGGGAGATGCCGTGCGCAGCAGTCGAATAAAGGTCATTCATGTGCAAGAGAAGGAAAGTACCGGTAAGAGAAAAAGGATGGGGCCTCCTCTATTACGGCTTACGTAATGCTTGCTACTTCCTCATTTCTGTCAGCAAAAATAAGTCCGCAAGGTCAAAAATGCTATCAATATATCTCATGTGATATTACGTATGTTTGCAGTAATATGTTTTTAAATACCTATATTAGTCAGTGACTCTTCTTTCAGGAACTGCTTTTCTATAGCATTAGGGTCATTGCACGACCTGAAGTTGTTCCTTTCGTCACACCATAAAAAAGCTATGTTCTTACGTTCAAAAATAAAAATGCTAGGGATGCGCGGAAATTCGAGCCGAGTCGAGTAGTTGGTACTCGACTCGAATGATTCGAGTGGCATTACGAATGCCGAGTCGATGCGAGTAATTTCGGTAACGGAGCTGACGAGGCCAGTAAGTTCAGAAATCTGCCGACAAGAACGGCTATGATGAAACCCATGCAAAAAAACCGTTTTTAAAGTCGATAAGTCGTTATAACGCCTTGGCCGGGGAGTTTCATCCACTGTAGTAATTGACGTGGGCGCCGAATACCTTTTCGTCTGCCGCAGCGGCCGGCCGCGGCCGTCTTCCGACCCGGCGGCGCATTCTGAGTTATCAGAGTGGACCGCTGCATCGCTTACACTCTCTCATACGACTTTTACACCCTAACTTACTCTATTCATTCAAACGCTGAGCAAATACGCAAAAATCATTAAGATTTCTATGAAAAAATTCAACTTTAGCTCTTTTCATGCGGTCATTCAGGGAATAATTGAAGCAAAATTAGAAAATGCTCTAATAATATTCGCACGATATTTCAAATGATCATTCGCGTGGGAAACGGCCTTAAGAGTTGAAATAAAACGGTTGCGGAGATACCTTTTCCTCCAAATTGAATTGGCATTTGGTTTATCTGCCTTCGGAAACATTCACTTCATCCAACGAGGAGCTCAACCTCATTATATTGGATGAAATGATGCCAAGTTAGCAGGACTTTATAAACTGGACTTTAATCTCGTCACTATCGTGGTGTGGCTGAGTTTAACCCTGTGCTCTTCTCGCAATCGGAACGAAGTAGTTTATGTGCAAGAAAAACGTGATGAAGGGTAGAGCGAGAAGCCTTTGCAAGCGAGTGGTCTGAAGGGCTTGCAGGGGAGAGAGGAAGGGTTGAGAGAGAGAACAAGATATACACCCGCAGTGTTCCTCGGGAAGGAAATTAGGAAACTTTTATCTCATTAAGATGGCGTAAATGAACAGTCTCATGGCGTGCTGATGACGGGAAAGTAATAAAGGATTGTGTTTCGCGTTTATTCCTTCTGCTTCACCCCACCTCCCCTTACTCCTTTAACCCTTTCCAGCCAGTTTACCTCGCTTAGCCTCCTTGGGAAGTGGGCGTTATCGGGAGGTGAAAAACGAATGAGCAGAGTGAGAGATACGGGTGCGTTTCCAAGTACGAAAATGGGTATCACTGCGCCATGGTGGCGCGCACCCCTTCCCACCCGAACTACAAACCCTTGCCCCTGGAAAAGGGGAGAGAGACCTGATTCTCGCCAGAGCAGGACGAAAGATCTTGAGGACGGCAAAGGGAAATTTCAGATTGTTGGCGAGTAGGGTTCAAAAGAACAAACATATTGACGTTCGCGAAAAGCGGTTGTTTGGAGAGATCTATTCCACTCGCGCTCCAGGGCTACGATATCCCACTTTCATCTTCGGCGAGTGTCTGGTTAAATGGCGGAAAGCGCACCGACATTATCTTCCTGTCGACTCGTGTCTGACGCGTTAAATTTCTCGAAACTCCTTATCCCACCCTTCGTTCCCCACTCAGAAGCCTCCGCCAGTCTTTACTTATTAACTTCATTTCCTTGTTTGATCTCCATCATCGCCCCATTCCCCTTAGCTAAAACTCTCGCTGTTGACCGTCTAAATGTAAAATAAGGCGTTCCTTTGCTAAAGGTTTCCCGCGAGCTGTGTTGAGAGAGGGAAGGATGGGGGGAGTTTGACGCTGTTTGCTAAGCTTTTTTTCGGGAACTTTCTTGTTCGTTTACGTCCACCATTCCCTGCGTCTCTCGATCTCGCGCCTATTGACTCAGGAAATGTTTTAATTATGATTAATCCTTCAGCTATTATGTTCGAAAATTTCTTAAAAATTCATTTTATTTAAAAACTTTGGATTATTTTTACTGCATGTATTTTTTTGTTTCGATAATGAACATTACCATCAAAACAGTCCGTAAACATGCAAATATCTCTAAATTAGCGGGTAAATATGTGTGTCAGGTGCGTAAATAATAGATTATTATAATTGGCATAACTATGGTATGGTAAAGATAATTATGAGCACCCATATTTAGAAAAATCCCGGAGTGGTTTGTTTCTAGTTACGCCATATAGCAATCACTAAGCACAACCAAGACTATCGTGAGGAAGTAATACCTTTGTCTCAGAAATGTTTTTTAAATCGGGAATATTATGTGATTAAATAGCTGTTCTAATTTCTGTAGGTAAATGAACGTAACCTTATATACCCGCCGTATTCTCTGTGGATATTTCTCTCAAATTCTCGTAAACATTTTCCTCAACAACATTGCGATGGATGAAAATACCTCATCATTTTTGCTTAGTTCCACTTTAAGAATATCGTCGAACCATTCGGTGTCAGATTCCAGTACGCGTTCATTCTTTTTATAAACGCTCTACAGATATGTTCATGAAAATTCCAGCATGTTCTGTGTGTTCTAGCTTTACTGGCAGATAACGTTAATGAGTAGTTCGCAAGTTTTGTATTTGCGTGAATGTGGCAGTATAATTTGTAAGTATGCGTAACGTTTTTTGGACTGTGTGATGTGCATGTGTAGAGGTGGCTTGCAGGGTATTATGTAGAAGTAGATGTATAGATATGACGCATTGTCATCGAGTGCTCGATTTAATTTATCGCTAGCTTTTTCTATAAGGCAGCCTTAATGAGTAAACAAAAGCACAAGTGGAGCGGTATGGAAACGTCATCTTAAGAGTAGTGAATTAGACAATCACGACGAGCTATAGGTTTGCAATTATATTATGAGTCTAGGCTTTGGGTAGAAGAAGGAATTAATGGGGATGAGTGGGTAAGGGTGTGGCCGCAATGCCGGTATCTGACGTTGTGAGAGAGCGTACATTGAAGCCCTGTGGCTCCCACGGCGACAAGAGGTGAAGGCAGACGAAGCTACGAGAGGGGAGAAACCAAAGCTTCTGCTTCTCTTTACGATTCGACGTTGAATAGTGCGAAAGAGATAAAGGACACTAGATTAACGATAAAGACAAGACGAGTGATGAACTTATACGCAGACGCACACCTTCGCCTCAATTGGTCGTATTTTATAATTTGGTATCAGCGATATCTTGCTCCGTCAAAGGCAACAATAAAATATTGAAATTTTTGGGCTATGCAGACCATTAATTCCTTAAGAATGCCCTTTCTCAGCTTCTTTCTAAAATTTATTTCCATGGACAGCTTGCTAAAACTATTTTCTACCAGTCGATTATGGCGGAAAATCACCTTGATGTTAAAAACTGGAAAGAATGTGACAAATGAGGCTATATCGAACAAATTGTGAATAACTATTTACTCATCATTATCATTGTAAGTCAACAGTACTGGGATTGCGAAGCTCTCTATTCCGCTCTCCCATCCTCTAGCCTTTTCATAGTGACGTATAACTTCTGTTAGTTACTTGTGTTAGTTACTTGTGTTAGTTACTTGTGTTAGTCAAGTCGCTCACAGCGCATCACAAGCTATGCTCTCAACTTTTGGCGTCGATGATAGGACCCAAGGTGTGATACAGAACATCCAAAAAAGCAAGAGCAGGATTGGTTTTTTTTTAGCTTTTGAACAATATTGCTATCAACATCTATTTCTGTTGCATTATATGAAAGGGTATCAAGCACCTTCTTTATTGCTTTTCCGCTCATAAGCGATATTCCTCTTTCGCAAGAAAGTGAAATATCGCTTGTCTCATGTGAGCCAGGGGGGCGTCGTCCTTTGTCCACCTTTCCTTCCACTTACCCTTCTCTACCTTTGTCCTAATTTGCCAATTCAATCCGCGGTGAAAGGCCAGTCCGAAACAGTCAGATGTAACAAAATGACTACGAGTGGATGACCAAAGGGTGAATAATACTGAATTGGGTGGATTCAATTAATTCGGCTTTAACTTTGTGAAAATCCATGTTGAAATGAAAATATACAACCTTGGTAAGTTTTCACTGTAAAATTTATTGGTACGACGCCTTAGGTACTTGATAGGTACTTGATAATGACGCCTCAGCGTCGAAACGCGTCGTACCAATAAATTTTACAGTGAAAAGTTACCAAGGTTGTATATTTTCCTTTCTGAATTGGGTGACTCGCCGTGCGGTCTTTGACAATCGTGCGTCGTGGCCGCAGTGCCAGTATCTGACGTTACGGGAGGGTGTACATTGAAGCCCTCGATAAACAGTCAAAAAGATGTGGGGGATCGCTTTCCAACTTCTTCACCTCCATTTTGATAGTTACATACGCCTTTGCTACAGTGAATCGAGTTTTTGGATTGTACGTGACTCGCTGATGTTCTTTTCTATTCCACATTCGAGGATTTAATATGAGTAGCCGTATTAGACATAAATGAGGTTTCGCTATTGATTGATGTACTCATCCAAACAAATACCCTCTACTACATTTTTAGATGACAACATAGCATTGAAATAGTAGTGTAATATCGTATCATTATTTTAATTCATCATGATCGTTGTTAATTAAAAGAGTGTATTGTTCTTTGCCAGCTTTATTTGCCGCCATTCATTACTAATTAATTCAATCTGTGATTACCTACTATTTTCCAAGTGTCTACAAGATGAATTTATTACATAATAATGCTCTGCTGGTATTTTATTGATTTCTATATCACACTAGCTTTCATAAGCCGCAGTGTAACATTTTTATTGGCATGGTACTAAAAAAATACCGCAATATCTAATGGCTTTAATGATAACGCAAATTAATATACTTTCGAAGGCTTCCGCGGGGATAATGGAATCGATTTTGTGTTCCGGAATTCCACCGCGTTTTTTGATGTAATATGACGATATTGTTCCGGCAATTCCGCTAGAAGTAGAGTTTGATGCAAAATATTCGGGTATTCGTGCGTCGCTGTTGTGGTAGTTGCCGTAGTTTTCCAGGCAGTACTGTCCTGATTAGCTGAAGTTGTATTTGAGTTCAGAGAAAGTGTTCTGTGAAATGGTCTTTTACAAGCGTGGGGGAGTGGACACAGACACCAAACAACGCGGTGGAAATCCGGAAAACATTAATACAAAGACATACGTATACCCAAAAATAGTTTCATAACTCCGAGGTTAATCGAATGGAAAAATCGCTTTCCTTTCTCGTCATTCGCACGACCTTTACCCCTTAAGTAACCTTATGACGTGACCATGCGGCGCAGCGCTATTTCGTGGGTGTAGTCATCTCCGAGTTGGAGAACAGCCGATCAAGGCGTCTACTTCCGCCAAAGTGTGTCTCCTATTCCCAGCTCCTCTCACATCAGCCTTGGGAACCTAGCACACACTTTCAAGGAAACTCGCTTATGCTTTCGCCAAGTGATATCCAGGCTTTTCTCATCTCCCCTCTCTCTATGTGGAAAATCCTCTTCCCCCTTCTGTCTCATCTTAGAACTCCTCTACTATCGAGCTCAACTTCTCCATCCATTCCACTCCGCTCTTCCATTTTTTTCTTGAAGCTTTTATTCCGCCGTAGCCATGCCCTTTAGTCATATCGCAGCTCTCACAGTGAGCGGCTCAAGGCGATAGTTTGCCGCGACTGGGCGTCGCGAGGTCGTCCAAAGACCTTTATCCGTATCCCTTAACCCATATCTCCCCGAGGCCTCGACGAAGTGGCTTCGTGTTCGCTCCTGGCATTCAATCGGGACTCATTCGTTGTTCCCCTCGTGCCGCTATCGTCTATCCTCCTCGGCTGGCATGATGGGGAGCGGAATCTTCAATAAAATTTGGATTTGGTTGTTGCGTCAACTGGAAATGTCTAGTAAACTCTTTGAACCTTGCGTAACCTTAGAAAATAGAGAAACTGTGTTGGAAGAAGCATTGTTGCCTCCGTGTTTTAATGCTTGCTGTTGTGGATGTTATCGCATTCAGACAAGTAGACAGAATTTTTTTCGAGGAGGGCGTGAGTAGTTTGCATGTTACCTACACTGGTAATGCTGTCAATTCACTCATATAGGAAAACTATGCATTCCCTGTACTTATATTTGTTTTTTTTTAGTATTATTTCGCTTTGAACACTCCAATTGCATTACATTTTTAACCCAAGTGAATTTTCCAAAACTGAAAATGCCGCTGATTAAAAAATAAGGTAAATCACTGAAAACGTTTTACCAGAACCTTTACGTTTACCTAACAATCGACCCTCTAACCTCCCCTCCTCTCTAAGTACTCGCTCCATCCATACCTTCTGCCTCCTACGTATCTCATCTAAAAGCTACCTCTCCTCCCCCACTATTTCCAGCACTTCGTCGTTCTTCCTCCTCTCCTTCCAATTTACTTTCTCCACTTTTCTCCACACCGACATCTCGAACGTCTTAAGTCTTCTCTTATCCTCCTTCTTAAGTGACCGTATTTCCGCACCGCAAAGCGCTACACTCCAAATGTACTCTTAACTAACATTTTCTTTAAACTCGAACATAGCGATCCTCTCATAAGGTCCTTCCAGTTCATGAACTCCTCCTTCGCTTACGCAATAATCTTCGTGATATCCTTGTAGATGTATCGGTTTTCCTGTAATTTGCGGCCTAAATAGCTGAATTGCTCTACCTGCTCAAGTTTTTCCCAACCTACTTTGACTTCGAATCTCATATTCCTAGTTCGCGATGCTTAACAAAAACAAATGACCTTTGTATTCCTGTGATTAGAGAAAAGAAAAGAGCACCTTTCTTGAATGGATGAAAAGAAACTGCTGAAATTTTTTTTTACTTTTTAGCCATTAAGTATAAATTTAAAATAAGAAAATTGCGCAAGTTTTCCCAGGACATATTAGTGTTGCTGTTTTGGAGATGTGGTGCGGTTCATCACTTGTCGTGGCGGCGATGCGTCGGTGTTTTGATAGGCATGGATAAGTGGCTTTTAGTTATTCATCAATTATTCATGGTATTTTAAGCTGGAGAGATAAAAACTTAAATTGGAGAGTGACGTAAAAGATTGCCTTTCCTATAAAATTTTCCAGAAATTTCAGGGCAGCTATCCCCCTCTCCTGAACCAGTGATGGAAAAATCAATGTCAACTAAAAACGAGTGTTAATAGTAAAAGATCGAGGAAAGCGAGATCTAGCGATATTCACGTTTTGATCCAAACTCGATTTTTCGGCTTCGATTACAATAATTTTGTTTCAACTCAGCAGCGCCACTGGCGACCTATGATACTTCATCCGTCGTACAATAAAGACGTAAAAATTGAAAAAGCACGCCAATTTTATCTAAAAAGGAGTCATCTCATTCAGTCATTCAGTTTATCTTTCTTAGTAATTTTATAGAAGCTGAATGGTGTTCCCAATATTTTGATGTACGTCCATTTGTCAAATTTTACTGCTAATAATTCAAGTATGCACCTATTCGAAGTTCTTTTTTCCTGCTACTTAAACGTGATTTTTTGTTTTTTTTTCGAACTAATAATGAACATGTTTTTGTACAGAAGTGTTTTTTTATAACCATCAATTTTTTCGATTAATCGATCTTTTTTTAAATTTCGATTTTTGTTGTAAATTCGAACTTTTCATTTCGATTAAGAATCGATTGCTCGAAAATCTAATTCGACTGAAATTTTTCCATCACTACCCTGAATCGGCAAAGACATTTGCTGGCCACTTTCTCTGCATTGGCAACCGTTTATTTACTTTTGTGACGTCATCAACTTATCGGCGAAAGGGTTAAAGCCGTCAATTTTTTTCCGCGAGGAGTACGAGAGGATTGCGACGGATCAAAAGACGTATTAAAAACAGTTCTTATACATTTATTTAACTCTATGAAATTTGGGTTTTTAAACTTTAACTGAACACTAAAAGATATTTTGAACGAGCCCTTTGACCTCATAAGAACCTCTTCTAATTTCCAACACATTTAATCGGCGTATGAGCTTGTGAAACTTATCCAGGCTCATTGCGTGGAGGAGTTACATACGGAAAACCGCAGATCGACTGAGTTGCATGTATGAGAAGATCCAGTAAGTACATGTCGTCCTCACAGGTAAATATTACAATTTCAGAAAACTGCGGATTTAACCTTGGTCCATACAACCGATGATTTCCACTGCGTCGATTACCGAGGAATACAATTAGAAAGGAAATATATGTCAAAACAAATAGAACCATTTGCAATAGGATTCGTAGTGATGGATTACTTTACAACTAAACTACAACTTCACTTATGCTGTTACTCGCCGATAAATATTTTATTTCAGCTAAATCCGTACTCATAATTACGGATATTACACGCATTTATGAATTAACGATGAATTTTTGTGCCCACTAGCAGAAAAATACAGAGGTAGGAGATCTCGGATGCTATGATAGAAGATGCGGGTTATATGGCCGAACGATGAGATATTGGAAAAATCTGATAAAAGTACGATGCGTAAAATACTATTGAATCATCCCCTCGTGGAACATGCAATGATAGAATCAACAGTTACCGCTGCAATTTGAGTTTCATGCATTATTTTACATTTTGTAAACCATTTATATGCTTATCCCCGCTCTCTGAGGACAATAATCATCCTCTCTCCTTCGCTAACTTACCATAAAAATTAGTACTTTCACGCTAACTTTCCTCCTAATAAATCAAAAATCTAATACTCTACCTAAAAACTCCCAATAGTCACTAGAGAAGAATAACTAGAGCCAAAATCCTCGACCGAGCGAACAAAAAGCAACTAGCATTGAAGAAAAATCGTCACTTTGGTAGAATGCATTGTCGTGATTTGGTCGAGTGCGATGTCGCGAAAGACGATTTGGTTTATTTCAAGTAAGAGGAATAATGTCAAAACTTTTTTGCATGAAAAGTTTAGAAATATTTTTTGCATATAGAATACCTTACTTTGACATTCATTTTCTTTTCTACACCTCGGGAATTGAAATCTGCATTTCGGCCATCCAAAAATCAAAGAATGGTTAAAATCTTATTTTAAAAAGCTCTTCGTAATGCGAAGATTATTTTCCTCTGTGTGCAAAAAGTTACCAGTGAATACGAGCAGAATGAGGAAGTTTGATCAATGAGATGGGCTTATTTGAATAGCTCAGGACATGATGTGAAATAGTGGTGGTTTCCTGAATGGCTTGGCACGAAGCACATGCGCTTCATTCATTACTATACAGAGTAGCATGCGTACGAGATGTAGACCAGAAGAGAGGCAGAGAACGAGAAATGCGCAAAGAGAAAGAGGAACGACAAAGTGATAGAAATGGCGAGCGAAGAGAAAAAATCTTTTATATGAGATACGTAGTAAAGAAAGGGTTATTTTGGATTGAGTTTTGAGTATCCCAAGTGCTACTCGTCAACCCTGGCAACGTTAAGCGGTGTCGTCCTAACTGTCGCCTGGCGGTTTTAAACGTAGGTGGCAGCATCAAAGCTAGTACGTGTGTTCATATTAATGTGTATGGTTAGGAACTGAAGGAAAAGGTCCTCAATATGAAGTTATAACATTTAAACACCGACTCAATCACTGAACCGTATTTGCACACTTAAAAATCTTTGTTCTGTGATATGGATGCGTAGGGAACCATGAAATAGGCCCCCGAACTTGACATTTTCTGCTTCATTGCATCCCGTCTGCTAGGTTCCCAACAAATCAATTAACGGCATCCATCAAGTACAAACTCTACGGAATGGCATTATAGTAAATACTTATCTCAACAGCTTATCAGAGAATTTCAGAGTCGTAAGCACGTAATTTCGATTCAGGGGGATATATGATGCTATAAAATAGCGCAATACTAGAGGTTATAGTATCTCATCAACGTACGTAATAAAAGAGGTTCTCAAAATTGAAGTTAAATCTTTTAATAATAGATTAAAGAACTGATCATAATGTTTAAAACACAATATTACTTTTAGGTGATAGGAATGTGTGAAAAACCTAAGTATAGTCCCCGTAATTCGCATTTAGTGCATAATTACATATTTTCTGCTAGGTTTTCATTAGGTAAATCACGGACTTAAAATAATAATTAGCAAAAAATGAATTAAAAATAAATCATATAAGTATTATTTGATGTATTTATTATTCTAAGCCCGTGGTTCTAAGTGAGGGTGGGATGCTAATAGCCGTAATGAAAAGATGAATAGCATGCAAGGGGAGAAAGATAATAGGATTTGTATATATAAGGAAATGGGAATATACCTTGTCGTGGACTAAAATGGAATATTAAAGTAGGTGGAGGGAGCAGGGGTGAATAGTAAAACAATTCATGCAATCTAATCTTAGCCAGTAAATGCCATAGTAATAATATCACACAACGAAACCAATGGATTGCTATGAATTCACTACTAGGAATTCCAGTCAGTATTTGAATAGCTTAGCACCATTTTCGAAATTTAGATGATACCGCAAAAGGCGTGATTTCAAAAAACACAAAAGAGTAAAATTCAATATTTGGAGACGCGCATACTGTTTTTGCGGAAGTTGTATAGCATGAAGTTAGTGGTGACCGGCACGTGTCGCTTTCCGAAGGGCGGATGCTCCCATGAAAATCCACTGTTCGGAGAAAAAAAAACTCTTCCGGCCTTCGGAATACGCATCCCCGGGACGGAGAATCGTAAAGGCCAAAGGTATATACGCTTCGAAGCGATACGCACACATGCGTTGGCATTGCTTTTGTCTACGCCCTTCTCCTCTGCGTGACTGTGGTGGCGGGGAACATTAAATTAATATGTCAATGTCAGGGCCATCCCTCTCTCTCTTTCTCTCTCTCCACCGGTGGTTAAGTGTGCGGGAAAGACGGATAAACTGAATAAATAAATAAATAAATATGGAAAGAGTGCGGGAGAATATCAAAGGTCGGACCTGAGTTTCAAAAGGCATTGTGTATCGTGCAACTCATTTTTGAATGTAATAATCCCGACAGGTCAACGGTAGCCATGGAAGCCATCACTTTCAAGGCAATAATAATAAAGCGCTTGTATTAGAACGGGATGGAGCAAAGCAAGATCCGTTAACCAGCTCAAAATTCCCCCCTGAACGAATACTAAATATTTACAAACATTTTCATCGCTGACTAAAATTATACTAGAAAAATATTAAATGCAGATGATGAAAGAATGTTATCAAATAAATCAAAGAATATTTATATAAGCGAGGTATGATGAAATATAAAGATCTACTAAATCTGCACAATATTTCAATATAATTTGTAAAAAGGTACCCAAATGTATTAATAAAATCTAAGGATTTTGAGTGCAATACTCGTTTTACCACGTTTTATAATACTCGCTTTCTAGTTTATTAAGAAGGGGGCAAAATCTTGCTACTCAGATTTTGATCCCTTCTTAATAAACTAGAGCACTTAAATTTTCAGGAAAGCTTAGAACTGGATGCCAATGCAATGTTTTTACACTTTTACCATGCTTGGAGAAGAACTTGAGGTAATATTCAGAAATAAAAACTAAATATGGAGCCATTTAAATCCAATGAAAGCGCTGCAATCACAGCAGGTGCAATTAATTATCCGTTTGTTCGGCGTAACCCGTACATTTTTTTCTGTTATCTTCAAAAGAAGCCTCCAATTTACCATTCCTTGCATGACTTTGAAAATTGTACATTGCAACGTGGATTTTCAACTTCGCACATAACTTATGCGACACCTATATTCTAATCAAAATGAATAAACAAACGTTTGCTAAAAGCTATTCCAGGTAAAATAGGTAAAATAGTTCAGTTGCAAAAAAAACAGAGAAGTGAAAGAAAGTAAGGATAAAGTGAGGAACAGCATAACAATATAGTGTGTTAAGACATCAATATCAGGATGAGGCAGGTTGGCAAGATGAACAATTTAATCAAAATATTTTATCAGATTAGCTCTCAGGGCAATATATTATAATTAATTTTAATACAACAATTCAGTGCATGATGATTTTTTTTACGGAATATCAATTATGAAACTCTTGATAGCTCTTGATGAAACCGTTGCATTAGCTCATTATTTCTATTGCCGATTTAAAATATTAGATATTACTAAAAATATTTCTTATTTCACAGCCAGATAAATGATGTATGAAAGTGCACAGAAATCTGTCCAATTTTAGAGATAGATAGAAACAAATGGTTTTTTCTGATTGAAAAAATGAAGTGAACTTAAGTAAATAGAGCAATTATGATAATAATAATTATCCTTATTAATTTAAATTGCCTGCATCATTTAAAGATCATCCTTTCTTGCCAACCAAGAAGGCTCTGGCATTTTGTTTTAAATAGATTAGAAAGCTTTTATCGCTGCTTGAAATTTTAAAATCGTCATCGTTGTCGGGCATAAAAGCTAAATTTTGATAAAACCACTTGGTGTTTGTACATAAAATGTAAACCGATTGCAAAATTCCTCTCTAACACAAATAAAAAGTATTAAATATATATTTAAGTATAAAAATAACATTTTATAAAAACCAAGTTTTGTTAAAAAGAAGAAAATAACTGCCTATGGCCGCTTAAAGTATTGAAAATTTCAAATACGATTGTAGAGAAAGTAAAAGAGAAAGTTTTAAAAGAACATTTCAGATATCATTATAGAAATACATGGTGCGCATGTAAGAATTACATTTGCTTTCGCTAGGATACAAAGCTGATATATATATATTGAGTCACAAATATTACTTTTATAATCTCATATGCGCAGCACGCTTTTCGTGTAATTGATATCTGAAATATTCTTTAAAAATTATTTTACTTTCTGATGAATCATTTGAAAATTTCAATAATTTAACCGCCAGTAGGCATACGTTTTCTTCTTTTTAACAAAACGTGATTTTTATAATAATGTTAATATAATTCTTTTATAAATATTATTGAAGTACAATTACTGCAGGGAAACACACACAAAGGTAGATAACGGGTTGGAGTGGGTAGGGTGTCAAACGCTTGACAAATCAGATACTTCTGACCATAATGTTCACAAGTAGTTCTGCGTTTTCACCCAGTAGCCAAGGCCGCTTTGGCAAGGCCTTTTTTCAGTCACAATAATAGGAGAGGTGTTTGGGTTCAGTCCGATCACAAAAACTTAAGCTTTCTCATTGTAAACCAGATCAATAAATATTATATATCTTCAATCAAAGCAAGAACCGTACAAAAATCATGAAATCGTCGTCGGAGGTAGGGGTATATTTTTCATTTTACAAAACGTCATTCGCTGGTAGTAATTAATTTTATGAGAGATTTGAGCTAATGTCCACTGACTCTCCTTGGAAGAGTACACCATGTTAAGTTCTTGCGAATAAGGCTTCACAGCTGCGACAGTTGTTATATTCATGAATTCGATTATTTCATTGAATTTGAACTCCGTAATGACTATCTTTCATAGCTTGATATGAAGCAAGCCCATAGATGAATAGAATGTAAAGTTGATCAACTATATTATTAATATTTAAGGTCTCACTATTGGTGGAAAAATATTGTTTGTACGAATATATTATAACGGATGCATGCAAAGTAAACAGATTGATTTCCAGAACAGAATATACCACATATTTCAAATACACATGGATACTTACGCAAATAACTCACCGTGGTTGTTTAGAGGTCAGAGGCTTGAATACAGCTAACATCACAAGATATTCTCGATCCCAGTACTGTAGAAAATTAAGAACATTCATTGTATGCTTAAGTAAAGAAATATGAGCCAGAACCCCATGCTGTCATCCGCAATCGATGATAGGAAGGTAAATAGATGAAATGGACCCAATCTAAGTGAGGCAACTAGAAAATATATTTTTTTTAACATGACATCACATATTGATAAAAATATCAATCTTTCTCTTATGATTCGACGATGGGATTAATGCTTCTTGATTGAGTGTCAACAATTTTTATTGAGTTAGGTACACTTTGCAGTTGACTACAATTTGATGTGGCATAGTTTATCAATTTTCTTACCGTAATGTACAATGCAGTGCAAAAAATTTAACACATACGTAGGGGTGCCCGTTTCACAATTTTTCACTGCTTCTCCCAAATAGTTTGTGAGTAAAATATGATTTTATGCTTTCCCGGCGAATAATGTGGGTAAACTTTTCTCGGGATTCCCACCGGGTTAATGTTTTTATAACGGCCAACGTTTCAAGTACCGTCTCGGCACTCATAATCAGGGCTGAATATAAAACGTTGGCCGTTATAAAAACATTAACCCGGTGGGAATCCCGAGAAAAGTTTACCCACAGTTTGTGAGTAGTTCTACATTCGAATGATCTTTTGACGTTCACGAATATCATATTTACAGAACTATTAGAATAAAGCAACTTCCATTTTTTTAAATTGAGGCATGAAAAACTTTGAGGGTATTTCCATATTAAGGTGAAAAATTATTTCTAAACAAATTTGACGTACACTAACTTTGAGAAAGAGATGAAATCAAAAGCAAATAAAAGGAAATAGGCAATGCAGGAGGAAACATCAGCGTACGAATGCGTTTGAAAGAGAGCGGAAAGAAGAAAGTCCCGAGTGGGATAAGGATGAGCAACATGAGGGTATTAGGGAGCCATCTGTTTCTGAAATTGGAAGGCGAATGATTTTTTTCCCTCCGTATTTTCCGCGAAGCATTTTTGTACGATATATATTCCTGCAAGCAGCTGGGTAATATACAGGTGATTTTTGAGATGAAAAAAGAGGGTCTACTACAAAATTGATGTTACCTTTGTCTTATCGGTTCTTTACCACGACTGCAAAAGCAAGAGTTCATGAAAAACGTTGTTGTGAAATCAGAAACCAGTAGAAAAAAATTTAAAATAGAAATAGAAGACATAATTACAGCTTATGGGAGACAATTAAGGTGTGGTTTTGGAGGCAAGCATAGTATTTGACTCGATTTTTCATATTATAGTTGCTCCAAACATATCCGGGATCAAAACTGCCGAACGGTAGATTTAGCTTACTTGAGATAACATTAATGTTCTTCTTTGCAACTTTCGTTAAGAGCAAGCTAATTCCGATACAGGATTTCTCCCCATCTTGCCATCACTTCCCTACACTCATGGCGAAAATTACCTTTGCCATCGGTCACCTTCTCAAAATACCACACCAATGAGTATTTAAAACTATTTTTTTACGTTTCTATCATACTGTTTCCGCTAAAATGAATATTATAAATGTTTTAAAAAAATAACTTTTATGTGTAGCATGCAATTTGAAAGCTGATTTCGTATAAAATTATTCATATCTTTAGGAAATTCTATAATTAATGTAATAACCTAGCGTAGAGTATAGCACTTACTGAATTCAAGTCAGTAGGATGTGGATATATATGTCATAATTGTTAGAAAATTTGCTTCAATTTGCAGTTGTGTACACAGTTAAGATATAGTCGTTCTAAGATACAGTTACAGATATGTTACTGGGTCTACTATAATTCATATAATTTATTATTATTTTGATGTATCTGGATAACCCTTAATTCCCAAGTCAGACTTGATATTCCATTATACATAGAATCGTTCGCTGAAAAGAACTAGGATTTAATTTCATTAGGTTTCCTACTGAGTTTACCGGACCTTATCACAGAATAATCGACAGTTACTCAGGCAGACGAGTCAACATTCATACCGTATGTAATTAATTCCATGCTCGAAACTCAACCATTTCCTGCCTTAAGTCTGATGGTCGACATCAATGCAATTTACAAGCTCATGCACTTGAGCTATCATGGCCTTCACTAAATATTAATAAAAACTATCAATCGTCACAACGTAACGCTTTGCACCTGATATAGGGTAAGGGTTGGCATTGAGTATCCCATCAAATCATTAGGTTGGTTTTTAGATGGGAGCCGCCTCTTCTCGCGGCACTCATTACGCAAATTAAGTGCCTTAAGTTGCGGATATGCTCTTTGCATCGGTCAACTTTCAAATGGAGACTCCATATATAATCAGAATGTTCAATAGTGAATGTAGTAATTTGCGTGATATGACGTCAGCTGAGGCAGTTTGCTCTGGTGACAAGTAGCGACTGGACATAATATAAACTGAGAAGAACCACATAAATGGTCATTTAGCTTCCTGAAAAACTTAATTTGGCTAAGGGAGGATTTTAGAACAGTGGTCACCTCGGATACAGCATACCTTTTTTTATGCAATGCATTTTTTTTCGCATTCATTCAGGGCAAGAAAAAGGAATATACAAAACCACATAGCGCAGTTCAGAGATGGCTTCGTCCGATTGCAGCCTCACATCCTTCGCGGAAAAAAATAAACACGTGGGCCAGCAATGAAAACGTGGCAAAAGCGTCGGAGCCGGCTTCCCATCACTGAGAGGAAGCTGCATGCCGGCTCGATTTAATCCCATATTTAAACCGCGTACAGTTTTAAGGCCACTCAGCCCAATTTCGCCCTGCCGCTGAAATTAAGCCAGCGCAGTGCTGGAAGCTCCGAAGAACTGCAATGCTGGCTGCAGCCGGGGCACACCGGCGGCGAAGGATCGTAAAAACCGCGATAGTTTTTACTCCTCCGTTCCTCTCGTAACTCCTTTCCCTACCTCAGTGAGAGAGAGAGATATATATACGCAAGATATAAGGGAGCGGTATCGAAAAGCTGTTATTGTTCCATGAAACAATAAAAGCGCGGCAGAGGCTGCGAGGTTCCTCCTCCTGGGTTCTGGGGATTGGTTGGTTCTAGTCCCTGCAGACTGCTTCTGGGATGGGTTTGGGATATGCGCCGGCATTGTGAACAAGAGATGTGTTCGGAATATATATTGAAGGGGAGTGCATAAGAAGGGCCCATTTCACCTTGTAGAAATATAGACTCATAGTGCAAATTTAGTTGCAGTGCAAGCTGTTTTCAAAAACGTCCACACAGCAGCGTTGCGCGCAGAGCGATCCACATTTTCTCAATATTTGCAAATAACGTATTTGCAAACTTAAATGAATTGATACGAAATGCTATGGATTCGATAGACTAAATCATGATAACATTTCAAATGGGTACTACTCAAAAAGCAATATGTAAAAATTTAAATTCATTCAATCATTCGGAAAATGGTATTAAGAATGAAGTGCATCAAGGAAAGTGAAGCGACTACAGTATTAGAGGGAGAAACTAATGGCTGCAGCACACCAATATTTGGATTACAATTCAATAATAACAAATAAAAATGTATGAATTTTAGTTGAATGAAACATTGAAATCTTTCAATTAGCTACTTATTTGGTCACTACTCGTTTCGTTGCAACAACAACATTTTCAAGTGCATCATCTATTTGGCTGCACATGATGCACTTCAGAATTCTGTTGCACCAACGAAACGCATCGTGTTCAAATAAACTCAGGGTTAATATTGCAATGTTCCATTTGACTAGAGTTTTAAATTTTACCACATCATGCCAGATATATAAATTTTGTATAATTATCTTTTGTTTCTCTGTGAATTTGGAAAAAAGTGGGACGGGAGTGATTATTTTTTATAAACCAATTTAAATGGGGGATGGGTGACAACACACCTAATTGGTGACTGGAAATTTCTGTACGACTCTATTCGTGCCCTGCCGACTGCTTCTGTGATGTTTTTGGGAGATTTTGGGGGAGGGGTTTGCGAGAAAAAGATGTGTACGGGGGATATTCCTCACTCGGGCGAAGCCCACAGGGTCGTTTAGTAGTCTGCTTACTGCGAGGGATATGAATCACGCGATGCCGAAGGGCTGCAAGGAATATAGGGCGTCAGGAGAAAGAGGCGTAGCGGAAACAGAAGGCCTCCTGCTGCGGGACCCATATGGTTACCTTCCCTATTTCAGAATCGTACCCAAAGGGACTGCATAGAGGAGGCCCGATTACATCGCATAGACGGTTGATTTATGTTGCCACTTCGGTCCCACTTAAATTGGTTTTCAAAAATGTCCGCTACGCGGTGATGAAAGCAATGCGATACACTTTTTTCCAACACTTTGCTGTACAGTTTCTTCGAGAAATTTCTTTGAAAAGTTCTGAACATGATATATCACATTATCATGTATTTAAATTACGGTTAACACCCTTAACTATACCGTATTTCTCCGAGAAACTCGGATGACTTTGTCAGTTAGCGACGCGAGTGGCGACCTATTAAGCCCATTTAAATGCGCGGTGGGTGAAAACACATTTGGAGGCCGACTTGAAGATCCTCTTATATCATATTCGTGATCCTACTTCCTTATGTTTACTGAGTTAATTTCATCTATTTCCATGACTAATTCTCTTTTAAAGCACTTGTGAAATGAGTCATGAAAGCGCAAATTATGTTTCGATCTTTCTGATGAAAGGAATTGTCTTCTTCTAAATCGCCACAATAATCTGAGAGTCAACTCTAGGATGATTTTCATGGAATGGCTAATCACTAGTATGGAAAACCCAACATAAGAATCACATAAATACCAATAACTTTTTGTATGAGAATAACAATAAAGCGTAAAAATTCATGCAGGTGATGTGAGGTTATACCAAGCATGCATCGCTCTGTGCAGCACGAGGCTGTAAAAAAAAATATTGTTACAGCTAAGCACTGCCAAGGGTAAAACAATACTTAGAAATAAAAACTATAGGAGAAATATAAGAAAAATGCATTTCAAAAGCAAGATTAAAATCCAATCAACTTTTTTAGCTAGTGCTTCGATTGATTTTGTGAGCTGTGGAACTATTGCTGTCCCTGATTGAACGAGGAAATAACGTCATCTCTCTTCTCTGCAATACATTTTCTCCTTTCTTCTCGTAATTTCTTCTTACCATTTACGTTGATAAGCAAAGGATGTTTTTCGCATCAAATTAACTATATACGCTGCAATGAGAAGTTCCGCAACTGTGTATCAAGTCTTAATTGAATCTGTGATCGTTGTCGTTTCCCAGAAAACCTTCACAACTGATCCTAGGTTCTCGGTAAGTTAGAACTTCCTGGGAAACTTAAAAAAAGTCTGAACCAGTTTCTAGTCCGCCTCTTTTTCAAAAATGGAATTTTTCGAAATAAAATTTCTCATTTAGGAAATTTTAATCTTCATGCATTGCAATTCTTAGATAATTTCATAAATGGTTTTGAATTGATGTAATTTATTTGGACTTCCTACCAAGTCAATTAATTTTCGTTTTCGTTAATTAATTTCTTTTCTTCTGCTGTGTCCGCGAACGTCTTCAGGGTAGGGGAGACCGGGGCACGTTGGCTCGATTTTTTTATTTTTTAAATATTATTATTTATACTAATTTAACTTTATAAAATTATTGCTAAATTGTAGAATAGTCTTTCTGAATCTGGATGACAATAATTAAACTTGAAAATATGAGTTATAAATTTAAAAAAAATAAATAAATACTAGGCATATGACAGGTGGGCCAATCTGTCCCTACATCGGGGTAAGTTGGCCCAGCGGCTGGGGCACGTTGGCCCATGTATTTTTTGATAAGCTAAACTAGTAAGATTTTAGGAAATCAAAATAAAACTAATAGTTATAAAAAAATATATTTCAATATATGTAACCATTTTACTAAAACAATGGGAAAGCTATAAATTATTAGGATTTATAGCGTGTTAATACAAACCAGTTAACTTTTGTGACTGGCCAGAAACAAAGGATCAGCACAGTTATTGCAAATATTACGCGGATTTCATTGTTCACGCACGTCTGATGAGCCCAACGCTTGCAGTTTAAGTACTGAATACATTGTGCTCCAGGCTGACCGTCGAAAAAGGCACACTTTAGGCACAGTGAATCTTCATCTTCCTATATCGGACGCGCGTATTTTATTTTTTTAGCTCCAGTAGACAAGCGTTACATTGTAATACTATGTTACGTTCAAATAGATCTCTGTCTTAACCACTGCGCTTATATTTTAGTAGTCTCTTTGAATTTGATTTGAGACTTTGTGTCTAATCAGTTCAGACGCGACCCAACGCTCCCAAAGACGGGAAATTGCAGACCCAGCGGCACCTCTGGAGTTGACTATTGATGAAAGCTTACCCTCAACTGCAACAGAAAATAATCCATGTAAGTGGGGAAGGGGTAATCCAGCTTTCGAACTCAATTTATACTGTAATCTAATTCTTCCTACTGAAGAGGCAATAAAATGTGTATGTCCACTTGACTTCTTTTTCATTTTTCTCGGAAGAACTGCTTAAACGCATTTGCATAAACAATGACATATATGCTAACCAGAAAAAGTAAATATAGCTTTGGAGAATGAGGAACGTATGACATGCTAATGCCAGGCAATATGATATGTAATGCTAACGTCATGCTACGATAAATACCCTAATAAACGTATGTGTTGGTCCAAAAAGGTAACAAAACTTAACAAAAGGTACATGCCCACACTCTTGTCGGCAAGCATGCATTGTAACCGATTTGAAACAATATTAGGTTATTTACACCTGAATGACAGCTCATTTAATGATGGGAGGTTGGCCGTCATGGTTGGCCGGCATGGCATGGTTGACCGTCTTTTCAAAATTAGGTCATTTTTGGCGAAGGAATGCATAGGACGGGGCATGATGGCCCGGGTGGCCCGTCGTCGCTGGGCCAACCTGCCCCATCGCCATGTTTACAATAAATTCTATTCGTTGCAAAACCCACTGAAGCAATTTAGATTGTATGCCACACAGAAATTATCCTTAAATTATGACCTTTAATTATAGTACTCAACTATTGCACCCAAATTTAACATAACTTAAATAAGACACATTTAACGTGGGAGTAGAATTTTACTGAAACACGCGCAAATACAATTAATCACTACAACTTGTCAAAAACTGTTTCGCCACTCATAATGGTCTTGTGGGGAAAGGGGAAGTGTGCTACCAACATTCTGATAGATTCCTAGCACGATTTAGTATCAATTGTATGAATTAGCTCGACTGGGCCATCCTGCCCCTATGGCCAACGTGCACCGGTCTCCTCTACTACTGGCCCTTATATAAACCTACAAAATTCAGCATAGCAACCGATGCTTTTCTGTCAGTTGGTGATATATTACCCTTATTTTTTAATAATGTAAGTTCATTGATTGTTAGGCGGTACGAAGTTCGCCGGGTCAGCTAGTTCTTTAATAATAATGACAAAGATTCTAGCCGTACTTTAATCAAGAAAGAGACAACGAGCAACAATCAGCAAAACCATCAACTATTAAAAACCATAATTCTCTTGTTGAAAAAATTGATAGCTTGTGTCCGCAATGAAATAGCGGAATCAAGCGAAATAACTTTAGCTGTCAGAATATCATTGACATGGGTGAATGCCGAGAAGATTTCATTAATGCAATCCACCAGGTAAGCATATTATCGTAAATTGAAAACGCTCAGAATTTTCACAATTTTATAGTGCATATACCTCACATTTAAAAATTTTCCTGTGCGAAGGTAAGTGCTCTAATCTATTTCGGATCATTTGAATACAACTTCTGCTCCTATAATTTCATCTATTGGTCATATGCCTTATAGATGCAAGAGAGATAACATATGGAGAAAGATGGTCTTTGGAGGCGGATCAGTGATGCCGCCAGCGGTGCCCATATGGCCCAAGTTACCTTCACTATTCCAGCACCCCAGCATTCCTTTTGTGTGCTTCGCATATTGTTTCCACTTTCCTATCTTTATGCACATAATCTTTTATTCTTTATCACGAGTAGCACGATATGAACCCTTCCTTTTCCAAAGGTGGCCAAGGAAAAGAGAGGTTGAGAAAGAAATCATTCCAAACCCCGCAGAATCTTATATCATCTCAGCACTCAACTCCGACCCATATTTTGAGGTAGAGAAGCTTTTGATTCCATGCGAAAGAAAATAAAGGAACTCATTGATAACGAAAGCAGAACTAGTGCATGAAAATGTTTTGGAGAATAACGTGATGACGATTTCAATTATCGGAATAATTATCACCAATTATAGAGTGACTGCCCTCATTATCGTTTCGTAACGAGATGTGTTTCAATATCATGATTTAAATTAACATTAGTTGATGTAGCTTCCACAATAAGAAGCCTAAATTAATCACTTATTTGTTATCATTAGCTATAGTAATTACGCCATTGAGTTTCGGTCAATTATTTCAACTGTTTTTCAATTCCATCACCTCCCAGCCCAGGATATCCTTCTTCTTTAAATTTCTATCTCTCCCTTTCGGTCTCATTCTGTTAGAGGAATACCTCAGTTTTTGAACTCTTGTGATATACTAATCAAGTTATAATAGTTACTATGAATACATTTTACGGGTGTTTAAGCGTTAACGTATTTGTGCGCATCGCGAATTCGTATCTTTTACACGCTTCTTCGTGACTTGCTGCGGCTGTTCGTCCGTATAATTGATAGAATCTTTTAATTGAAATTTAACACAAAATATGTAACCTTGTCTGCTTTTGATGACATTGTAAATTATCAGATATTTGACATTTTTTATCATTGTGCTTTAATAATAAGCAAATATTCCATCTGGAAAAAGCACTTATTAGAAGGCAAATGTTTCTTCGGGAACTTCTGATACTGAAAGTTATCGGAGAAAACGAGTTCTAGTCCAGTCCACTCAAAGATTTTGTTATTCAAAGTTTAATTTTAGTTCACATTTCACAAACAGTTATCATAAATAACAAAATAGAATAAACAAAATATAATAACACACTTCCAAAATTGGAATAAAACGCACTATAAAGAAAAAAAAGGCTTTTATAACTTGGCTCACATGAAATTAACATAAGGTAAAATTAATATTGCAAATTTACGTGTAATTAATATTTTCTCAATTAACTGCATCTTGACTGTGTAATCACTTTAATATTATGCACTGACAAAATAAAAATACGCAGCAATTTCAAATAACGTGGTAAACTTGCTGTTTGGGGTAAATTTTACTCTCCGGTATAACTTGTTGGAAACTCGCCTTCGGCGTTGTCATTTTTGCGAGACACTCCCCTTACGTGCCTACCCAGAACCCGCGCTTTCTTCACAGAGTAATGGAAAGCTTATATTTTGTTTTTCAAGATTTTTAAGCTAATTTTTGAAAGAGCGTGTATTTAAATATTTAATTTATTGGTTATTTTTACTAATAAAAATTCGATGGCCATCGAGAAGTTTTCAAACGGAAATGAAATTCATGAATGATGTCTATCATTCATGAATTCATGAATCTATGTTCCTTTGCAAACCTCATCAGCCTCTTTGCGAATCCCCGCTTTTTCAACCCTAATTGCAGTCTGCAACCTGCCTCATGATTTAGTGGATTATTCAGTTTAGGGATTACGGTTTTTATTTTAACCATAAAGGTCAGATTAAAAAAAATCATTTTCCTGAATCCTGTGGAAGTTTGCATTTGGCTCCGTGTAATATGGCATGAAACAGAATAGCTGCAGGCCCAATTTGTTTGCACGGCTAAGACGTAAGCCGGAGCGAATATTTCTCGTAGTCCTTCTACCATTACTTAGGTCGGCCCTCCTAATCTTCTCAGCGTTGTATCACTTGAGGCTTGCTCATGACCTTGGCCTACTATCCGATTCGCTTAGCAAGCAATCAAGACCATGTTGACGGGAGAGAGGGTGTTGAATTGGTTGATAGAAAGCAGAACTCAATACTAGCGGCTGAAGCAGAACGATTCGATTAGCAATATATACATGAGAAAAGGTCTCACGAACTAAGCAAGAAATGTAACCCATATACGTAAGAGAAAATGGGTGAGAGCTTTAGATTTCAAAAAAGATTTAATTGCATATCTAATTATTTGGCTCCACATATTGTCTATCACTTGTAGCATTTGACATTTAAATACTGTTGATATTTAATGAATATTGATATTTAATGTTATTAGGGAGTTTTTGATGGAAGGAGAGAGGAGTTGATCATGGACAGAAAAGTAAGGGAGAGGCGATCGAAGTAGGAGGGGAAAAAAAGAAAACTGTATCTTGAATAAAATAAAGAGGATTAAAAAAAACAGGCGTATGACGTTATACTCATCTCCACGAAATCGATGGTTTTAAGCATCATTTCTCGCGATAACTTGTACAGGAATGAAGTAACCTTGGGGTAAGTGATTCATGTAACACATAAAACGAACTTCATTTCGGCGTTTCGTCATCATGGGGTCCTAAATAAATAACTCAAGGGTTATAGATAGGGTATGATGTATGGAGGTGGCGACATACAGCTTAGATTACATGCGTCATAAGGGAAGGGTAGGTAAGGAAGGGTGGTGAGAAACAACATGAGGCGAAAGGTAAGAAAGGCCTCAAGGGAATCACGGAAGAATTTACCATCCGACGGTCGAAGTGTTGCCTCTAGGTGACTTCCGCACAGTACTCAAGGAGGGAACGGGAGGTTTGTGTAAAATCTCAGCCGCTGTCGGAATATGATCCCGGGCCCAAAGGGTGGAATCCAAAACTTATGCCGCCACTCCAACCCGATCCCGTGGAATTAAAGAGATATTTTTTTAATTATAGCGCCATTAAACTTCACTTCAAATCATTATCAAATCCTTTCACGCTGCATTAACAATGCTTTTGGGTTTACCGTCCCCTTGATGTTAAAATAGCCGAAATCACTTCTTCTTCTAACTTGTAAGAGATTTCCTTAGTACTGGTGATTTTTCGGAATTTCGCTTATAAATTTATATCTTTATGGAGGGGGAAGTAGGTGGCTCGTTTAGAGTAATATTGGCTGCCCTTTATTCCTAGATAATACTAGAAGCCAGGATTTACTCATGGCTAGGGATGTGTGAGAACTCGAATATTCGCGTCGAGTAGTTGGTACTTGACTCGAGAGTTGCGAGCAGTATTACTAATGCCGAGTCGAGTCGAGTAGTTTCGGGTGCAGAGCTATCGATGCATGAAATGATGCATGTTCATAAATCTGAAAATCTATCTAGAAGCTATCGGAAAATTCATGCGTTAATATCGTTTTTAAAGTCGATAAGTCGTCCTAATCCCTTGGCCTAGGGGATTCAGCATGTTGTATATATGGCAGTCAACCACTACAGTTATCGAAATGGGCGCCAAATACATTTTATTCAGCCGCGGCGGCCGACCGTCTTCCGACCCGGCGGCGTAATCTGAGTGGACCGCTGTACGGCAGCAGGTTTTGCCGGAAAGACATCAAAACCTGCTGCCTGAGCATATAGAAGATTTGGTTTTACTGCATGAGAATTTGAAAAAATCAAAGATTACATGATTCATTAACGTATATAATCTTTATTACAATTGTGAAAATGCCTTTACTGAGGGCCCTTCTGAGAATTTTAAATGCATACTCGTATGATAATTAAATTGACGACATATCACTAAAGGTTATTTTATTTCAATTGTTCTCATGGAACTGATTAAGACAAATTAATTTTCATTCATCTACTAATTCTGACATGATTTACATCAACGTTCCTTATTAGGTTTTCCTTTTTACATAAAGCTAAGCATCCAGAATAGAAAATTGGTGATAGGAAAAATGAGAATATGTCGGAGCATGTATTGCATGTATTGCCTGGTTCACAATTGCCATACTTGACTCGACTCGATACTTGCGAGTGGTTTTTAACTCGACTCGAGATCATAAAGTACTATTCATACATCCCAACTCAAGGCTTACCTTATGTTTTCAGTGAAATTCTTTAAGGTTTTTTTTATCTCTAGGTTCAGTGGCGTAGTCAAGATTTTGAAATAGCGGAGATTTCGGGAGTGTATGGAAAACACGCCACGGCAAAGGGGGTTGTAACCCGGAAACCACCACCCATGACCACGCCACTGTCTAGGTATTCCCAAAAATTGTTTTGAAATGCTTGTCCTTGGCGTGGATAAATGGGCTTTTAATTGCTTACCCTTTATCGATTGCTTACCTTTGGACGTACCGCACAAAACAATCCAAACTCCTAAGTTCCAACTTATCCCCGCTAAGGCGCAATTGCGATTGAAAGACACATTTAAAGTGCAAGTTAAATTTTAACAAAAGGTCAAAAAAATTAAATGAAAGAAAAATATTGCACGGTTCATATGAGTTGCAAAGTATGAAAGCTAACAAACGAACTATTAACTCAAACGAACAATTCAATTACGAAAAATTTCATTTTTGAAAGAGCTGGTCCAAAAATATTCAACGTTTCTCGGGAAGTGCTAACTTACCGACAGCGTAGGATGAGATGCAAAGGTGCTCTAGGAAACCATAAGGGTCTCAGATTCAATTATAACTTGCTAAACAGTTACGGGACCTCTCACAGCAGCAGAGAGAGATAACTCCTTCCATCAGGGAACCTGGGACATTATTTGCACTTCCATTACTTCCTTCTTAAATTTCAGCAAATTTTGTATATTAGAGAATGAAACTACCTGCTTTAATGTTATATATCAAGGTCGCACATTCCCGTACTTTGTGATAATGCATATCATCAAAATACAAAGGATGTCAGCCTTCTATTTTTAGGTGCTGTAAAAGTTGGAAATATACACTTTCTGCGATGCGATTACTGCACGATTAAAAACTCAGATAGCTGTATGTTATAAATGTGAAAAAAATATTTTTCAGCTATAAAAATACTCTTTTTATTAAGGAGAAACATTAAATGTGGAACATTTAAAGCTCTGTGGTCGTGATCGCCATAAATATAACTAATGGTGTTACAAGAACATTTGCGACCTCTAGCATACAGGTCAATTTTTGACGTTTTTTTCTACGTTATTTTCTACCATCCTGGTCATGCAGAATTCATTTGCTCGTTTTAAAATAACTGCTGCTTAATATATCCCTATACCACATCAAAATAAAATATACTAATTCAAATTACAATTAAGGTCAAATTACAATTTTAAAAACCAAACTTAAAAAAAAAAATACATGATGGCGCTTGGCCTGTTGGAATACGATACCTACACTGCACAAACGCTCAACAATCACCCACCGAATTACATCCGCTCATCTAGTACTACTATGGCTATTAGATGAACGGATTTTGTTTGGTGGGCGATTGTTGAGCAGTTTTGCAGACTAGGAGGTATCGAATAATTCTCAGGGGACACATAGTCCTACACAAAGTAATATAACGTATATTAATATTAACGGGATAATATTATGATATTTCACTAAATAAATATCTCATGGTCGCATGAATAAATTGAATTTCTCACACGAAATCGTGCAAGGGTTAGTACTGAGGTTGACACGGAAGCTAAATCATATAGAACATCTTTACCAAAAAAAATTAAAAAGGATCACCGATTCCATAGAATTTCAGTAATCACCCAGCAATAAAAGCACTTTACTCCCATATAGGGCAATATATCACAAATAATTTGAGCTTTTTTTATATTATACGCTACATAATATTCCCACAAGAGCAGAAAACAGTCATTGATATGCATAAAGTAACCATAGAATAGATTTGGAGCATAGTAGAATGGTTTCAAAAAAATGCACGGATGAATCTATGGTGATAATAACAGTTCAATGTCGTTTAACCAAAAAAACCAAAACGAATAGTAACCATTGCCAATAGTAACCATTGGAAATATTAATAAAAACTCAATGCTTGAGGAGTAAAATAATTCACAGTGGGAACTCGAATTTGAATGCACACGTGCGCGTAGAATGAAAATTGAGCATGCTCCATTGCAGTAATTTGCATACAAACTTCTCTTGACCCACTTGAAAGCCCATTTTGCGTCAAATTTTTTCTTTAGTTCGGGGTTTGAATAGGGGATTATTATTATTATTTTTATTGAAAGGACCATTGAGTACCATATGCATGAGGAGGGAGAGTCCTTTGAAAGTAGGTCTGGTCGGAGGAGAAGGGGGAAAGAAATTTTTTCTGCAACTGTTCCTTATCGACAAAAATGGTGCCGCTTCCCATCTTCTGATCATCACGAGGCAATATCAAAAATCTCCCTCGGTTCCATCTTGAAGTAATATTTTTTTATTATCATTACCTACACCATCATCGTCACCAACACTATTGACTCAGCTCCTACTTTCTATTACCGTCTTCGTCGAAGACGCAGTTCGACGCTCATTTTTTTCGTTTCTACTTTTTTTCAATACGACGCGCCTCCTTCCCTTAGTCATGATCTCCCTCATATCCAGAACAACTACTATTTTTCAAATTCAATGGTTTTTTTTCACTCCTTGCATCGGTTTCTACCAATAATGCCCCAGAATACTCTCATTCATCAGCCCTTCACTCTAAATTGAGCTACGCCCTAATATCAACTTTGAATGCATGAGAATATACGAAAAAGTACCGAGAGTTTGGACTATGTGAATTTTGATACATGTTTCGAACCATAATTTCTCTCGATTTCCATATAAGTTGATTCAACGCTCCGAATATACCCCTGCAGTATTCACTCCTACGTCAACAATTTCATCAACTCCCTACCGCTGAAATAAAACAGCTAAAGAGTAACAGAGTCATTTCACAGGACGAGAATACATAACGAAGCTGTCCTTGACGTAAATAATCAGCAGGGTATATATGGCCATCAAATATGGTTTGGCTTCCAAGTTGTACATATTTAATTCTAATCAATTTAAAAAAATTGTGCTCCACCTCCTTTCATTAATATATTGGCTGTTTTATTTGATGATAATAATAAAAGCACCATTACTACTACCACTGGGCTTCAAGAAGCAATGTATCCGATTTAATGAAGAAAAAAAATTCTCGCTTACGGATACAATTCGCGAAAAGTTTCGAGATAGGGAAGGGAGTGAGGGTGGGAGCCCCATCTCAGAAATATTACTTCCGCCAATCTCCGACCTCCGCTCTTTTATAAAACGCAATCCAAACATAATACATAGAGGAATCCCAAACTCCATTTCCTCCAACCTCTCTTCGGAGTTCATTATAATTTTAAAACCATCCTCACGTTCATTTCTCGTATTCTCACGGAAAACGTGCCCGGAATTAGCTGATACACCATCTCGCGGTCGGACTTGAGAGGTATAAAAATTTCGCTGAGCCATGCATTCATTTATTTTTCATTGCATTGATAGGGGGTAAAAATGAGGAAATGGACGAGAAGAACCCTGGTCCATTCTTCAAATCTATGAGGACATCCCAAGTTTCCCGCTGCATACTTGAGTGAGGAGTACTCTAAATTAAGAAATGAATTGCGTTTTCAGTACTAATTACCATCATAAAGTAATAAAGCGGATTTATTGCACAAAAAAAGAAGAAAGGTTTAATTTTTTTCCTAATGACCTCATTCAACTGTACTTTATGCAACATAAGACAAAGAACTAAAAATAAGAACTATCTTGTTTTCAAATGACTGTTTACTGACAACGATGCAACACATTGCAAGGACTCTCGACTCATTTTTATGGTAACCAATATCTCCTAGTAATTCAACCAAAATTAAGAAAAGTAATAATAAAATATTATTTATCATGAAGACTCAGACCATCATTATAAAAAGGCACGAGTAAATAGAATAGCCATCGAATATAATCAAACGTCTGCATAAATTTCAGGACTCCATAGAAGAGAGCTTGTTAGTAAATAATGTGGTTCATTATAACTAGTGATTACTGAAAATAAACATTAATAACAACAATATAGTGAACTTAGTTCTCATGCACCCCATAAAGGCATACGACTGATATGCTTTGCGATGAACTTAATTATAAGCATGCACGACAAAATCTATATTTAAATACTATAATACAAAAATTATACTACGTACATGAAATTGATAAATCTTAAATAGTTCAAGACAAAATTAACTGATAAAACTGCCAAGATAAATCTAAAATGTTTGAATTTTGATCCTGGATAAAGCTGTTACGCCGATTCATCAAGGTGCTTTTTGCCTAAATTATTAATTAAAGACAAAATTCAATATGTTAGATGCAGTGCGGCTAAAATATAACCGTGAATAGCATTTCCATGAATTTTCTCGTCTTTCACAGCAATGCGTTCTACTCCCGAACAATAAAACGCGTCATCAAAAAGTGCTATTTCAAAATATAAGGTTGAATTCAAGTAAAAATGTTTCAATACAACGCATTATTGAAATTTCGATATCTCTGTAATCACGGAGATTCATATTCTTTTCTATTGGAGAGACCCAGCAAATCTCTATAATAACCCTACTTTCCAGCAAAAAAATAAAATAAAGGTCTCGTATCCAAAATCATTTTGGGAGCGATCGGTTTTGAGATGGAGGGTGGAAGGAGAAAGAGAACGGGTCCTAATTAATTTTTTTTAATCACTACCGCAAGGAAAGGTAAACAAAGAGAATCGATCCACCTTTTCTTTCTATACAACGATAGAACAGTCTCATCCCCAGCAAACATGTTGGATATCACGGTTGAATCATACTTGAGATAGAAAAGTTTTTACGCTACAGTTTTAAGGAAAACGACTAAGGTATAAGTGGTGACTTCAGTGTCCTCAACGGATATATGCAGGGTAAGCGCAATATCTACCTATAAAAACGAAATGTCCTAACTGCCCTTAATACAATGGTATCAAATAGTATACCATAAAAAGTTTCACCGCACAATCAAGGTGGTTTATTTATTGAAGGTGAAAAACCTGGAACACCGTAGTAAAACGTATTTAATATGCCATTATTTTTAATGAATTCCAAAAAAACCAAATATGCAAAATTGAGATTTTTTAAGCCAAAATAATGTAGGATGTGGCTCGAGTAGTGAAAACACTTCGCAAAGAAACATTTTTAACCCATGTAGTTGTGAAGAAACTTGAAATAGGAAGCTACCAATGACAACAAACAAAAGTACTATGTAAAAACCTCGCCTGTGTTATCAGAAAAATTGAATTGCCGGCAAAGAAGACCGGGCGTCAACTATCTAAGGTTAAGCATGCCGTCACATCATCTCTCCTACAGAAAAAAACAAACAAATTAAGATCTCAGTAAAAAGAAGAGACTACGCTGCGAGATTTTATGCCCATTTTTTACATTTTGTTTCTATCGTTCCTTGATAAGCGGCACTCCAATTCACGATTACTCTCTATTCCTTCGAAGGCTGAGCTTAGCACAAAAATTCTTACGCCAGACGGATTTCAAACCGATAAGACTTCCTCCAACCGAGACTCTCTCAAGACCCTTTAGAAACTCTTGCCTCCGACCTTATCCGAGCTATCGAATCGATTACTTTCTTTGCAATGTACCAACGCCCAGGCTCACTATCTTTCTCTCCGTCTTTCTTATAGGCGTCTTTATATCTTCTTTCTGCTCCAAAACCCGAACATTGTGAGACAGAGAAGGAAAAATAATAATAAAGAACAACCTCTGCGTCAAAATGACCGAATAAAAGGCCATTTATACGTTTGTTGGTTTTTAGTGGTACATTTCCTATTCACCAGTTTTTTACAATGGCCACCAAAATTTTAGATTCATCACTTATTTTACATTCTAAGCAATATTCGATGTCTATGAAAATACTGTGGTGAAGGTTAAATATAATAAATACGGCAATGCTATTGATTAGGTATTCCCATTCCTTCGAAAGCCATAATAGACAATATACGGTAAAATCTACAAGCACCTAGACGGCATGTAGATAAAGATGGCAATATGGACAAAAAATTTAGAAAAGCGACGGAAAAATGTTATTTTCATAAACACCGCGCCCAAACCCGTCTCAAAATCGAACTGATTCAAGGAACGCGTCCAAAACCTATCGCAGACACTTTGCGAAAGCCCATGCTATCCATTCTAAACGACATATCAGAAAAACTAGGGTAATGTAGACGCTATTTTTCGCGAAAGGAATTTAGAAAAGCAAAGAAAAAGTGTTCTTTCATAAGCACTCTACCCCAACCCGTTCTAAAACGCAGACAATTGTAGCAATATCCGACCGATATACTCTTAAATGAAGCCGATGCAATCTAGCATCCTTAGCAGAAATTAGTAGGTACATTACCTAATTTTTCATATTTTCACCAGTGTTTAAATCATACCTATGCCGTTGTTACGAGTGTGAAACGATAGGCGAACCCTAAATCCAGTGACCTTCAGCAATAACTGGCGAAATGATGATATTCTAGAATAGCCGTTCCTTGCAGGTTTAAGATGGGAAAGAGCCACGGAAATACTTCTCCGGCGTCCTCACTTCCCAACAACGACTCTCCCCTTCCTCCTTGAGCAGTCATTGGTGTCTATTCCTGCTGATCCGATTGTTTCCGTATCCGAAAATTGCTTCCAAAGTCACGTTGTGCCCTATCAGGCTGAGTTAAGAGTGTTTGCGGAGTGTGACTGCCAACCACAGGGGACAGGAAATGGGAAATGCGGAAGAAAATGGAAGGAGTTTTTGTTTTCCGCACGACCTACTCTTCCCAAGGCGTATACAAAACTATCTCATTGCTAATATGCATTATTACAACTCTCAATAATTCTTAAACTCAATAACAGTTATCAAGAATGAAAAGTGGTCAATAAACTAAAACATTCACAGAATATGTGTAATATTTCTAATCCTGCCGCGTGAACAGCGGTGAAATATGCAAGAATCACCATGAGAAAAAATTCCACTGGACCGGGAATCGAACCACGGAACTTTGCCTTTCTGGGAAGCCGCGCATACCACTACGATATCCCAGGTTCTTTAATTCCCATGGCAATTATACCGAGGCTGATGGTACTAGGCGTTTGGCCCTCGCGGTGCATCAAGGATGGCAACGCGAGGAAAAAAGGACTTCCAAGAAACTAGAACCGGTTAATAGCCTAAAACGTGCGCCAAACCCGCGCAATGCGGCATTTTTTTCATAGAAATTCTAGTATGTTTCACCGCCGTTCACGCGGCAGGATGAGAAATATTACACATACCGCTTTGCGCGTCTTTAGCGCAGGTTTGAGGCTCTCAACCGATTGTGGCTTCTTGGAAGTCCTTTTTTACCTCGCGCTGCCAACCTTGATTGACCGCGAGGGCCTAACACCTAGTACCATGAGCCTCGGTATAATTGCCATGGGAATTAAAGAAACTGGATAGCGTAGTGGTCTGCGCAGAGGCCCGGAAAGCCAAAGGTCCGTGCTTCCATTCCCGGTCCAGGGGATTTTTTCCTCGTGGTAAATTCTTGTTTATTCAAAGGATAATTTAATTACTGGTCAGAATGCAAAAATCATGCATCATAAAAATCCCTCTATTTTTCCTAAAGCTCTGTCAAAGTTGTGAACTATGATCAGTTGTCAATAAAATTAAAACATTATAAAACTCTTTTCATACTGAGCACTCGTCATGCTAGACTGCAGGAAAAATCTTTCTTTATTATTTCAATAAATGGCGCGCAATTTTATCTTTCACGAATTGCAAAGAGCAAAGAGGAGTTAAACGGACAATTACCATCAAAAGGATTAGTTTAGTAATTCTCAAATTCACCTATTCCGACTGAAATTCTGGTTTAAAGTAGGTGCGGACGAGACAAATGATATTAATAGTTGAAAATTATAATTCGATGTTTTAACACTATTATTTCTAAGTTATAGTGCATTTAAACTGATTACAGTACTAATAGGTAACATGGAATTTATTGTACTCAAAAGGTTTCGATAATCAGATATTTTTACTGCGGTCTGAGGGTGCGCATTTATTACATGACTGTAGCGTACAGATTCATATTCAATGTATTACTAAGATATCATAAATTTGAAAAAGGTGTTTTTAAAACACTCATATACCCACCAAAAGATGGAATAAATCCGCTTCAATAAATAGAACCAATTGTTTAAGCAGAACATAAAGCTCGCAAATGCTACGCTTGTGTTACTTGAATGAAGCCGCGGAATATGTTCTTCTTCACGTTCAACTTGCGCCTCGACTTTCTCATCTTAGAGGTTAAATGTTTGGGCTTATTCGCCAGAGCGGAGAAAATTCGAACATCATATATTCTATGACTATCTCAGAAGACTGCTGAATTGGGGGTGATATCACTGTCACCAGGTGGCTGAATTCCGAAGTGAAGCTAATAACGAAGAAGAGTGGAGGACATACAGCAGAAAAATGCAGCAGGTGTGAAGATACGAAGATAAATTAAACGCGAAGGAGCTGAGTCTCTCCTCAGGAATTGGAAGAAACCACAGATAAAATGAAATATGGAGGAAGAAAATAGGAAAAGACAAGAAGGAGAAACACGGCAAAAAAGGAACGAAATGTAGGATGTCTTTCCCGTAACAGGAGGTTCTGGAAACTGCGTCATTATTGATTCAATAGGTTTCATAACATATCAAGACATCGGATGAATATATGTAGAATAATGGGATACGTGGTGTCCTCCAAGCTACCCCTGGCTCCACCCAAAGCCTTATTGGCTTATTAAATCCCGACGTCCGACTTATTAAATACCGATAATCGTCCATTCATTTCCGTGTATCGTATCTCAGGCGTTGGGTCTGGATAGCTGACGGCGGTGCGGCGCTGAGGATAAGGGGTTGTAGTATTTATTACATTCCTCGTAACACCTCATTGATTGACGAATATAATACTCTATTATCAAAAGAGAGATTCCTGAAAATATTGGCTAGCATATGGAGGTTAGACGTGACCACTGAGGAATGGTGAAATTACCGAACTAGAAGCTACAGAAACGTGGTTTTGGAGAAGAGTTATTGTAACTAACTGGAGCAAGTATCAAATGTAGTCCATGCAGAAAGTGAACTACAGGAAAAAAGAATTAAATTAGAAAAATAAAGCTCATTGAGCACAGATTCAGACGCGACAATTTCAGACAGTGTTAAGAGAGGGATTAATTCTCGGAACAACACAGAGACTATCGAGAACATTTCAATAGAATTCAATAGAGAGATATTCAGTCAAATAGTCTAAGCTAAGAGGGCATTTCTTAAATAGAGGTCTCTTCTGGTAACTGAGAATATAAGAGTTAAAGTAAGGAAGCAAATTTTGAGGGCATAGATTTGGAATTGGCTTCTTCATTGTAGTGATGCATGGACGATGATACGTAGCAGCGGAGAAATCAAGGTTGAAAGTTTTCCAAATGCAGTACTTTAGAAGAATAATGAAGATGATATTGATAGATCGCGTGACTAATATGGAAATTCTAAGAAGATTAGGAGAGAAGAAAAGTCTTTTGGAAACCCTAGGTAAAAGACAGGGCAATGTAATCGGCCACATTATCAAACACGATGAACACGATGGTCAAATCAAAATAATCGCTGAATGAGAGGGTGGGAAAAGTGATAAAGATATACCAAGGATAAAATACATAGAACAGTTGATGAAAGATGTAAAGCATAAGAATTGTATACGAGTTAAAATATTAGCCAATAGGTGAACTGAGAGGAAAGCTGCGTCGAACCAACTTTTGGATTGTTGACTATCAATGATCGATGACTCCAAAATTACGACGCGACGTTGTGCCGAGGGCCTAACGATAAACTTTTCGGAGCTATGGAAAAAACTAACGTTTCCCGGAGGCGTAAAAATATATTATAATGCATAAGCAAAATAACTGACTGCCTTCACTTCAAATTGAAATTGGGAAATAAAAGGTTTAACGAAAACGCAAATTTTTCCAATCAGTCCTCCTTCATAATCTAGATAAGTTTACAGGGAGAACCAAAAAAACATCTGAGGAATTTAATTTGCATTAAAACATGATTGGCGTTTCTGATAACGAAATTTATCGGGAATTCATTTTCATTTTAATAATAATATATGATCGATCGATCTATTCGTTTGAAACAAATATTCTAGAATTTTCGGCAATGAATTTTTCCTAAATGTTTAACACAGTAAAAAAATAAAAAAGGTGAATGAATAACTCAAGGAAACAACCAATTTGGTAAACAAGTACACTTTGAGTCGAATCTCTATGTATCTCTTAACCTGGCACAAACTCCAACGATACAGGCAATAATATCAATACATACGGTAGATAACGATAGAAAAGAAATGTTTCCCAATGAGTAACTTAAGTACCTCTGAGCAAAAATAATCAAGAAAATCTCAAGACATAAGGGGATTATTTTTCATAAACTGTACTGGGGAAAAAAGAAAATATAATGAATTTATTAGGTACATTTTTATCAAAAATCCAACATTAGAATCCAAATTAACAGAAATCATTAGAAATAATGCGTTAATTTTTAACATTCGTAGTGAACTCTTAAAACGAATTCCTAATCTTTACGTTTTTATGCGAATATGCTCCAAAACCTTGACACTTTGAACTCAAACGTCTAGAGCACCGGATCTAATCTTTTAAGGCAGAATGTGCAAACGCGAGGGTAGGTAATCTGCAGAAGTCAGGAAGGAGAAATGGCGTAATACGCGGACGGAGACTTATCTCATCCATTTGACATCATTAAAACGGAGTAATTGAAAGTTATGCCTTACTTAACAGACACATTAGAAATTCGCTCCCCACTTACATCAATAAATTTTCCTAAATGAGGAGACGGCATCTGGCAGGGACCGTGATGACGCTTGCCATTAGAGGATAAGAGGTGTGATTTGAGCATGTGACTTGGAAGGAGATAAGATGCCACCTAAGAACTCGAGTTGCAAGCTTCTATCTAAATTATCTCACGGATTGTTGGAGGAGGTATAGCTATATTTACAATCATACTGGAGGATAATATATTCCATGTTTTATGACAATGCACGATACTTCGAATAGGTGATAACACAAATTAAAATGAGATTGTTTTATTCTGCATCTTCCATTCAGAATAAAAAGATAATCATTTCGGAGAGAGTGTTTTCGATCCCCCTTTCTTCAAGATCAAAACATGTTATTCTGCGCTTAAAATAATATAAATAATATCTGCTGTGACGGAGTAACCCTGCATGCCGCCGCCATGCCCTCACGTATAATGTACTTCACTAATTCATATCATAGGGCTGACTTTTATTCTTTAGTTTCCTCATTTTGGCAGTAAGCGGCTATGCAAATATTAGTCCTCGATGAAAAGTTAAGCGGTCATGTGCTACTTTCATTTTGTTTTTCAGGGAGTGTTTACTTAAAACTATAATATTAAAGATGAAATTAAATGAATACCCACACTTTGTGCTAGAATTTACTAAAATGATTAACTGTTAAGTAAGTAATAGAGCGGCAATAAATGAAATTCTCTCACGGTAACAGCAAAATACCTCGGTTAAAGTCATATGCTCAACGTGCATGACTGCTATTGTATCTCATCTTTTAACTTCTTTCCAAACCATATCAGAGCATGCAAAGCTAAAATAGTTTAGATAATGATTTTAAGAAAGGAAATAGGTACCTCATGAGAAAATAAATGCTTGCATAAATTGTGAGAAAACTAAATTTCGAGGGAAATTAAGAAATACATTATTCCCATCGAAAACTGGACGCATCAATCGAAATCAACTATATGAGTGGAACTGTTAGTTGAAAATATCCACATTGACGTTTTATCACTACCAAAAAACCCCTCGACGTGGACGTTAGCATTTTTTTTAAATATACCCAATATTCCGTCATTGCTTTTAAATTTCGCGAATTCAATAGACCTTGATTTGGGTCCGAGACGAATAGCGAAAATTATTTGTCTGAAAATTTTTAGATCATAACGCCATATGTAATTATTTGTTATTCCAGTTTTCAAAGGCAACATCGTATTACATATATGGCGGTGATATAAGTTCATGTTTCGATCAGCAAGCCTACTCCTTGCCCTTAGTGGAATATATGAAGGCCTAAAAGCTTGACAGAGATTTCAAGCGTTAAAATTGAGCACTACCTACTTCATAAATTCTAAATACTGCACCGCAAGCCGCGTCATTAGGCTTGAGACGGGGTTAGAGCACCATCAGTTTGAACTAAGAATGATAAGAAGTGAACTTCCTATTGAATCCAACCTACCACTTATTGAAACAATTTACCGTACGGCGGTAAATCAATTCCAATCGGAAAAAATATGTCTCTTATTTTTCCATTTATGGAAGCTAGGAACGTAGTGGGGTTCTAATATGACCTTCACCGTGTCGATTTGAACAATTTCTGTCATTAATTAAACAAGTAACCTTAGTATAACACTATGTAGAATACGACACTGGTGGGTCGGGGCAGGAGGCAGTATTGAAAGATAGTAAGATATCGGAACCTCGGTGACGACGGAAGCAATCGATATGGAGCACGAAGAAGGGATTAACGCCGCTAAAATTGCCGTGCGCAATTCGAGGAAAATGAGAGGATGTCAAATCTAAAGGCCGTTTTACACGGGGCACGAAATTGCGCAGGTTAGAGCTGCATTAACTTCTAAAATGGCGTGGAATTGCGCGAATGCATGAACGAAATTAGAACAGGGGCTATGTTGCCGTCTCGTATCCACGCATTCTCGCATGTGTTCTAGCAATTCACCGCTTTACACGACGCAATTTTGATTGCGCCTTCGCACGTACGTCAGATTGCGCAATTCTGTGTACCGTGTAAAACGGCCTTAACGCACTCTAAGACATCAGCAAGGAAGAAAGATACGGAATCCCTTTATGAGAGCAAGATGGTAGGATGAAAAGGTCTGGAATGCGGAATGCGGAATTGGAAAAAGAAAGAAAGGAGGTCACTCAAAGTTAGAGAAAAAGTATCCCAACAACGATGAATGATGATGAACGATGTTTGATACATGTTATCTTTTCAACGAGCTAACTGAATGGTGCACGAAACACTGATATTTTCTGTAGATTAAGGTACCAACATCGATGTTGTGGAACGGTTGTTGATGAACTGTAGAAAGACACAATTTTCTACTCTGAGGAAATTCATCACGATGACTTATTTCGATAAATTAGATCAAGAGACGTACACTGTGTCTGGAAGACATATTTCACCACTATAGAATCGAAAAGGATATGGGGTGTCGATAGAAAATTGTTGAAAAAAAAGAAAAGTGAAAACAAGCTATTTTTGTAAGGTACATACTCATATTATGGCACATTATTCTCAGTTAAATTTATTGGGTTTCACATTACATGATCGAAGGATTGGCTAATGTTCGAATGGCCGTAAGTACAATTCCCGTGTAAGGCCCTCGGATACCTGTCACACACGAAATCTTCGCAGTTGAAGGATACCCAAGGGGAAATGGCAACCTTAACCTTAAATGCGTGAAATGAGGTTAGTGGCTTACATTGCGATGACCTCCACCCTCCCTCCCCTTGCCATTACAAATTATGGGTTGAATCTCTTGAATGCGTGGTTTATCATGTATATGTAAATTTTATGAGAGATTAGCGGGTGAAAATTCCATTTCGATGCAGTAAAAATTCAATATATTGGTCGCACTTAATTCCACTCCTTCTCATTATCATGTAGACTCAAAACGGACCTGAGACGATGTTCATTTCTCTCGGTGTTTAATCTTCTCTTTGAGAATTTCAAAATTGCTTAAATCCCTTCCGCTTCCTGAAATACTGCGCATGAGCAGTGAAGCGCTCTATTTATCAATCTGGAAATTTTAAGATTAAAAAAAATAGTAACCCTCACGTGACTCGCAAAGTGATGATAAATAAAACCTAAATAATGATAAATATCTAATGCGCATGGGTATAAAATCGTTGCTTAAATATGAGTTTGCGTCTCCCAATGGAGATATAATTTGCTAAGTTGATACGAAAACGAGGCTTGATATATGTATTTTGAAGAAAAGTCAGCTCAAATTCAAAAATGAGATATATCTTTAAGAAAGTCAATCTTTAATGTCGAGTGTGATTGCGATCTAGTAGATACCTATAAAAGAAATTTAATTGCACAAAATCCACTCCTTCTTTCACCCTGGGAGAATAGAAATTACAGCTTAAACATGAAAACGGTAAAAGTTAGAAGATATAGATTGCGCTAATGGAATTGACTGAACATTGGAGCCTAATGTCTCTAGAATATCACTCGGAGCGGATATTATCTCCCAAAAATCGGTCCCGAAGGCAAAATAATCCATTTCTCACTCTCAGTTGCTGAAATTGCTCCTTTTTCATAAAAGCCCATTGGCGGAAATCGCTTCCACCAAACAGATACAAGACACGTAAAATGAAATTGAGTGTTTTTTACTTATCCATTATCTATTATCCTTAAAAGAGAGATTAAAAATATAAATTAAAGGATACTTAAAATAGCAACATTTAACAAAATAAGTAATCACTGTCAACAGATATTCGGTGGATAAGGATGAGACAATCTCCAGTTTCTTTTTTGACGACAGAAGATAAGCGGAAGAAGACAGGTACTATTCTGTGAAGAAACGAATCTATTTAAGGAATTAATAGAGGGCAGAGTAGGAGTATAAGGGATATATGAAGAGGATAGGATATTCTGCAATCATAAGAGAAAATTAATACTGGGCGGTCGAAAACGTATTGGACAGTAAAATAGGCAAGAATTAAACGACGGTGAAGAACGAAATTGTGGGACAATAATATGTCGACATTAAAAATTAGACATTCTATAACTATTGATTTCCAATAAAACAAAACCAAACCGGTCGATTGATTTCAATGAATGAAAACGATTATGAAACACCATACCCAAGATTTCCTCAAATGTCCCTCTTACATAGACAACAGTTACTTGATCGTGGCACAAGCAATAGGAAAGTGAGTAATTTCGTCCATTTTTTAACACAGCCAAAAGGTACTTTGCCAAAGTTATACTCCTAATTCTTGATTAAAAACTTTATAATTCATACAAATTTGTCATTGCCAGAGCAGCCACTACATCAAAGTGTATGCCGTTGCCTACCTCCAATTAAGGAGGTCCAAAAATTATTTTTTTAGCCACAAGGACTAAGGGAAAACTTTTGATACAGTTTGTACCATTGAAATGAAAATATTAGGGCAACCCAGGGAATTTAACCACTCCGTACAAGCGCCAATTTAAGCTTAAAAATTGGAAACTACAAGCCATTCTGTGGGAATATAAATTGTTACTTTTCCAAAAAATTTCCAAAATTATCCTTAGAGGTTTTTTCTTCGCAAAGTTTTTACTAAGCATGACAATGAATTTCAGAGGTGAGTGCATAACAAGTACGATTTTCCCATGGGATGGGAGCGTATCAGATGGAAACTGCGCAGAGAGGACGTTAAATTAAAATATTCCATCGTTTAAACGATAGGAATCGGAAAAAGAGAGAGCCATCAAATTTTCCCGGACCAGAAAGTCATTGAACTGTGAGAACTACCCCGCGTGGAATGTCTTCTTCGCCATTGAGTCGTTGAACTTATTCACATGAGACCTTTCGTGAGGCCATAGATATTATTCCGATATTCTCACACAAGAGAAGTTTCCGCTGGTCCCTTTGGAAGCGGAAGAAGACAGGTAATGTAGGCCATGAGATATTTGATAGTAAAAGGGAGAAAATCGAAATAATATTTAAGAAGCATGAAAATCCAGAAAATTCCGTTATTAAGTTGAACTCTTCAGCACAAAAATGAACTATTTTTACACACAGAGTAAGTTATTTATTGAACTTTATATCTTCAAGCAACAAATGCCTAGCACGTGGCGTATTTCGTGAAGTATTTTTTTAAATAAGATTTTATGTGAATGACGATGAAGAATAAAAATGTTTACACTTATTTTTAGGTGAAAACTATGAAAATATAGAAGGATTTGGTTCTTTCCCGGCGAATGCTGTTGATGAAATCTTCTCGGGAAATCAGCCGGGTGATGATGGCCATTGCTGCCAACGTTTCGATGGCCTTCTCTGCCATCGTCTTCAGGGCGAATGAAAATATATGCCCGAAGGTTGTTATCACGTAGCGTAAATTAATAAAGGTACTCTTCCGGCTAGGGTGGGTTTGGTAGGTTTTGCGAATCACACAGCCTGTCCACTCTATTAGAATTGAAATCCTCTCTTAAGTTCCCCATTGGGCTAATTCCCTTTCATTCATTGATTCAAAATTTATGCCTCTATATCTATATCGATGGCTAAGTTCCAACAAGACGTATCTCAAAAATATCAACTTTTCAGGAGAGCAAAAAACGATTAATTTTTTTAATTTTAAACAATTCTAATAGAAATTATAAGTCAAGAATACATAAAACTGAAAAAGAAGCATACAATTGCAAGCAAAGAGTTGTTTTTTGCTTTATTTTTTATTAACAGTATTAACTTATACCGGGCAAATTTTGAGATACGTGTTGTTAGAACTTAGCCATCGATATGTATAATGTGTATTCCATTTTTTTACAAAAATTACCTAAAAAAGATAAATAAGAAATTAGATCAACAAATTTACTTGCTTCTTTTGCATTTGATATAAATATCAACACATCACGAACCAATGTACCATTTTGCCCTTTTCCCATGAAATATTATTTTTACACTTTTTATATTTCAACCTCCATATCTAAACTGCAATTATTCATCACTCATTGGCTCAGCATGCAATCGTTCACATGTACCCATCAACTTTTATGCCTACCTATCTACTTACACGTATACATTCTTATATATTATGATATAGATCCTCTTTTCCCTTACTCTAATTCAGAAGTAGTTACTTTGAGTTTCCCTCTTCATTCCATTTTCTCGTCCATTCCAAATTTATAAGTCAACCACCCGTTCTATCAGCCTCATGATTCGTACCTCAACCTCAATTTCACAAAAAAATTAAATGCATACTTTATAGCGCACATATCAGCTATAAAAGCAGGTGCATTTTGACGGCAATAGATGATTACGGATTTTATTATGCATGATATTTACACCGTGGAGAAAAATGGATAAGGTGAAAAGGGCGGAAGGGAAAAGAAACGGGGAAATGTGACGCATGCAGGGGGAGGAGATGAAATTTCTAAAGAGATACGGAGAAGCTTTTGCTAAGTTTGGGTGTGAGCGCAAGTTTACAAAGAGAGGAAGATATTTTTTTTAAGAATGAAAAGAAATAGGCTTAACTGGAATTTGAGGAGGGAAATCCTGCAAGAATGGGACGGACACAAGGGGTGATACCTAAACTGCTCTATATAAACTTACCCTAATCGGGAGAGCAATTTTTATCATTTATACCAAGTAATTATAACCTCGAGAATGTGCCGCCATCGTTTTTACCTGAAATGAGCTATAGAAAAAGTTTATAAAGCCATATCAAAACTTAATTTTACGCACTGACTTCCCGGATTAATATACGCTTTCGGCCTAGATTTTTGAGCTGTTGCCCAAAATAAATAGAAATGCAGGTAAACACAAATCAAACCGACTAGCCGAATAGCGTTACGAGTTAGGCATACATTTTTGAATTATGAAGAAGAGGTATCTTTCGTCTGTAGAATATTATCTTAAAACCTCACTATGCGTCTATGTCTGAGAAAAACTGTATTTTTCCAACTAGACGCGTATATATATTTGCTGTCCCGCCGAACAATAAAGGATTTCAATTGATACCATGGATGACTGATTAGTGACACGTTTCGCACGCTTCTTTTTTAATTAATCGCTACCCGTCATACGTCTAGCGATGCAAATTGCGGAATGGTAAATACATGTAGATGCTAAACAGTACACGCCTAACAATTGACGAGAGCAAGATACGAGGACAAAGTTGGCAGTTTCCTTGCAGCGTTCGGAAATTCTACACAACAAATTATCGCAATGCATTCACGGGTAAATATTTAAGAAGCCACGTCAAAAGTGCAATGAAAGGTACGTTCAAAGACTGAAATATGCTAGGTGACATAACCATAAATTCCTAATGTTTCCATGTAGTAATGCTATCACTTTTGTCAAAGGAAGCCAGGGTTTTCTTGCGCCCAAATCGTATCTTGTGTTCCTTCCTTCAATTTTGGGGATGGGATGAATAGAGTTGGCTTCTTTAGGGAGCAGAATATGGGCGTAGAGCGTGGTTTTGAGATGGGTGGATCGGTACATTTCGGAAGGGGGACTCGGGGTTTTTGGCCTTCGGATCCTCCTCTTCCCAACTCGCTTGGTTGGAGAAGGATCCGCCATAAATGCGAGGACGTTTCGGAGCCATTTGCATGTAAATTCCCGCCATTCCCACGAGTAACTCGCAAGGATAAAAGGCCCTTCTCCACCCACTCCTCTCTGCCTTAGCACACAGAAACCCCGTCAGTGTCTACAACCACCAGGGTCGCCCACCACTCAAAAGGAAACCCCTTACTGCTTCCCTAACTCCACCCTTAACACTTCCCATCTCCTTACGGTAGGGTTAGGAGATATATTAAAAGCAGATCAACAGTGCGATATTAGTTCCTGCAAAAAAAATGTCGCGAGGAAACGAGTTACTTGAGGTTAATTTGGCTTCCTAGTTGCACTCGGCGATGATACGCAACTCCTTAAAATATCGCCCTGCATCCATGAGTAAATGAGATCTCAAAAGCAACGGAAAATGTGCAAAGAGATACACTCAAAGACAGTAGCTACTTCGCTGGGTGAGCATAACTTTCTGAGAAAAAAAATCATCCAAGAGCGTTAAATAAATTTTAAAGAGAACTTCCTCCGAGGGTTGTCATTGCCCTAGGTGAGGTATCATCTAACTTCACATGTGTATTTCGCTATTGGCATGAATTTGCAACCCATATCCTAAAGTCCTCATTGCGATTGAATCAATACAGTCTGGTACTCGAAAATCAAAATAAATAATGGAGGGCGCGAGTCCACTTAGTAGTTCAGAATGGACAAGAGCGTCGGGCAATATCGCGTAGCAATCACAGTGGCTTGACCTAAAATAAAATTAAAGCCATCAACGTCCCTCTATACTGGACGTTAACTTAAATAGCTCATCGGAGAACTCAAAAAAATGAAACGGATCAAAAAAGGTAACATGAATGAGTTATTGCTTTTAAACTGTCGAGTTTGTCAATTTTAAAAGCATATATATAATAATCCCCATATGTAGGCATTAATAATTTTTCAAAAGAGATTGAATTGTAACATACAAAATGATGAACTAGTTGAGAAAATACATATTGATAAGTACTTAGAGGAGAAAATTTAATTTCGTTATTCATTTCACGAGGAAATCGCTCCGTAGATTCAATGTGATACCTGGCAAACCCTCCCTCATGTGCGATCTTGCCGATACTCCTCGAGAAAATTAATCTCATGCTGAAATTATTTGAAATTATTTCCAGATTACAACCAAAATTATATATATATATATATATATTTTAAGCATAGAGGCGTATGATTTGATAACTTATCTGCAGTCAATGTCGGCGTCAGTACTCAGTAAGCTATCACAGTCTATGCAGTATTATATGCAGCTAATACAGCTATGCAGTATTGTTGGAAATTTGTCTCACTAAAGTATAGCTTAATTTACTACACAACAAATATTAGCAGTGGAAATGAATTTGAACATAAAGACATCGGTTTAAAATAAAACACACTGAAGGAATTAGATCAATAGAAAAATCAATAGCAACGATAGTTTCGTCAAAACAAATTCTTTCGGAAGTGAAAAGCACTAAGCACTAAGATGATATCATTGCGTCTGCTGTTACTAATTCTCTCAATGGATTTTTACACGCGATATCTATGTCGGAAAAAAATATTCCGACAGTGTACTTGTTCAAAATAAATATGCTTAGAGTCAAAATAATTTAGTCCCGCAGTAGTTGCCGTTAAATCCAAACGAAACGACCACAGAACGTTCACCCTTGATTAGAGTAACAAAAGAATAAAATAGAATGATTTTCTTCGCTATATTGGCTTGCAAAGAACCGAGAAGCACACCAGCCAAACTACTTAGCCTCCTCCCACGCTGATATCCCCACGGGAGTCATAAAACCAGCTGGGTGGGAAATAACGTAAGGTTTTCCGGGGCCGAGAGTTTCCCGACGGTGAGGAATGAAAACGCTAAAGGGTTCGTTGAGACTAAAAAAAAAAAAAACACGTGCAATCATTTAGGGGAAGACGAGAAGCTAGGGAGAGGAAAATCGTGGAGGGAAATGGATGGAAGTGGTAGGTAATGATAAATCCGTTGATGTCCCAGACAGCCTGAACGGAAAGTTTAGCGCGAGAGGGAACGGTTGGATAAAAAACGTGGAAACTTTGAGCCTGTACCTCATCTTAGTCAGCCCTTCCCTCCCCCAGAGTCTCGCGTTCTCAAACCGTAGCCCCCTTTCTCTTTCCAATCCTTTGCAACCCTTGAATTATCCCCACCGCCTCATCCTTTGCACTCACACACATAGCCCTCGGCAAATCTTTCCGAAAGCAGTATTTTTTTCGAGGCTGTTGCGACGAAGAAAATATTAATCCCTAATGGCGTGGCATTGCTCCGATTTCAGTTTTCTCATCCATCAAGGAGTGACCGGGCTATTTTTTGCGTTTTGAACTTTTCCTCTCACTTTTCTACTGGTGCTATTTGACAGCGTATTCAGCGTATTCCGGATGTCGTCCGAGACAACTTAGCTTCTCACTTCCTTAAACTTCTGGAAAGAAATCGGGAATGCAGGCATGAGAGTGCCTACACAAATAGGTATCTACGAAGTCCTAGCTAACCGTTACGCGGTAATTGCAAATGGTTAATGCACATGGATGAACGTGGTAAGAATATATACAAAATAATCACCATGGGATGATGAGAGAAAATATAATTAACATAGAGTACAAGAAAACAATAAGTGATTTCATATACCGGACCTGCAGTTCCCGAGAATCAAAATCACCTTTCCGGATTTTGAACAAAAGTATCCCATTTGGCTGTATCCAGGGCTGAACAAGGGTTCCGATACATGCCTCCTATTTTCCACAAATTAAAAAAAAAACTATAACCTTACTTCTAGTTCTCAGACCAAGTCCAATGTAAGAGAATATTTAATAGTTGCAAAAGTTTTACTTCAAACATTGTTTTACTATTCATTTACTCTCAATGGTTTATAATACTTGCGTAAATCATAAGAGCAGGTTGAAACAGCTCTCTGAAAATAATTATTCAAAATGTGTACAAATTATTGTTTTTGTGATTCAATCACGGTGAAGTAATTTCTTCTTACTCAATTAGCTAATAATTGAAGAGAATAATGTCTACACAGATGAACGAAAAAAATATATCTGAGCATGCATCAAGTTTCTCTTCCTCATGCATCAAGTGCCACCTGAGATCTTGCGCAGGTATTGGCGAATTTTTAAACTCATATCTCAATTTACTAGGGGGATATACCAATATGTTTATAGTACAGCATTTCTATGTCAACAGTTTTCACAGAGAAAGCTTTTGAAAGCGCCACGGAAGAAAAGGTGAAAACTTTTCAAACCATTTTTTTTATTACCCACCCGGTAGTACCTATTCCGTGTGACCTTATAGGCACACTTTATTCCGCAATACTGAAACCACAGGTTTTTTATATAAATGTGAACTCAACAAATTTAACTAGAAAGATTTATTGATTCCTCAACATTGATTGATTGATTTTTTTAAATAATTTTTGGTTTACGGACCCTCATGAGCATCTATAACGTTGTTCTTGACTCGTGGATGTGCACTCACTGTCAAATTTACTAAACCAGTCATGAACAGCTGTATAAGCTAGAGAACTTACACTTGTCTCTTTTCAACTTGGATTTGTTTTATTTAAATATTTTACCATTGAAAAGTAAATACTCATTCACCTTATGAAATTCCTTTTTTTTTTGATTGACAAAATGCATAATTGACAAATCTTCAATGGGTAAATCAATAGCTTGATTGAAACTGTCCGAATTAAAAGTGGCTCAAAATTTGAAAGTAGGGTACAATGTGGGAAGTTAGAAAAAATAATTTTATCACAAAATTTTTTTATATCACAAAATCCTCCCTTTTTTTAACTAGAACCAACAGGGATATTCTCGCAACCTTGAACAGAGAAGTATTTTATAGCCAAACTATGAAATGTGATTTAAATAAAGCGGAAACAATAAACACGAGTATGAAAAGATCGATAAATTTGAAGTAAATTGGAAGAAACTGCGGTTCGGGCCAATTTATCTCTCTTGATTCTCCTATTTCAACGAAATGTCAGCTTATTTTCTCCAATCCAACACCTCGTTTAGAAAACGTCAGAGGGAATAAAAAGGGAAAGAGCTGGGGAGAAATAAGTCTATCAAATCAGACACTTTTCCCTTCCACTTAGTTTCGTACAGTCTTTGTTTTCGTCGACTAGCCATGGGAAACAAAGGAAAAGAATGCTCATATATTCTTCTTCTAGTTGAAAGTAAAACAGTGATGTATGAGAAAGATTGAAGAAATATATCATAACCAACGATTACGAATAATTTTGGGAGCTAAAGCAATAAACGACGAACGCTGGTATATGAAATCACGGAGAATGTGTCCATAAACATTAAGTCTAAAAAATAGTCTGTTAAACTCAGAAAATAACACTTATCAATAAGATATTAAAAAGGATATTTAATTCAAGTAATTATATAGTTTTCAAAATTATATTTCTTAATATGATTAATAAATGTAATGCTCACTCGTGTTTATTATTATATTGTATCTATCGACTTAATTAGAAAGCCTTAAATTCTGCAATTTTATTGCAATAACAATTGAGGGATAGCAGAGTTCTCTATTACGTTCGCCGTTTCAAAGTTAAAAATCCCCCTGTTTAGCAAAAGACAAACTGTGCAAGAGTATATCCAGAGGACTCTGATCCAGAGTACCAGGAGGAAAAATTAAGGCCATTATAAGAAATAATGGGATGATCATTAATGTTTACAATAATGCAGTACTCATTTTGAGGTAAAACAATATTTGAGTTTAGATAAAAAGCCTGCCATATTATTAAGGAGAATGAATAACTTGAAATAAATAATTGGTTGAGGATAATATTATTAAGGTAATTCGATAGTTTTTGTACCGATAATTACAATTTCGTAGTAAATATGGCAGATAGACTTGAATGGTTAGTAGTAGAGAGCGAGGGAAAATATTTACCGGGTTTATTCGAAAGTTACATTTGTGCACCAACAATAATAAATTAATGATGCAGTTTTGCTAATTGAAGAAACTGTCTGAGAGATTTCTTAATATATAACACATGTAGCAAAATATTAAAAATATACCTGAAATACCCTCGATTTATACAAGAATCATCTCTTAATAAATAGCATGTGAATCAAAAAAATTCTAGTTTCCAGAAAGAGATATCTAGGCAGTGAAAACGAAACTCAGAGGTGAGGAAATAAAACTCAAACGTTCATTTTGTCATACTTGCAATATTTTCACCTAGGTACAACACTAGTATTTTTGAACATCATTCATTAAACCGTCCATTTAATAATAAAGACTCCATGACTTAATACCACCTCTAATGAAATGTAATCGAAGAAATTATTTTGGACTTCACGTAATTTGTACTGGTTCTAATTTTTAAAAATTGGAGAAATGGCATTTATTTAATTTCATCACCACTTTTTTTCCGTCTTTGCACCTTGGATGCCATTGGCTAACACAACAGCCAATAGAGAGGCAGCTGCTGCTGGGAAAAGAAGAGGCGACCCGACCTTTTATGTCCACCCCAAACACCCTTGCCCTTTTCTTCGTTCAATTCCTATGCACCCTGGACTAACCTCCCAGGGACCAACTCCTCCTTGATCCCATCATTACACAGCTTCCCAACCCCCTCCAATCCTCGCAAGGCTTCTTCTGGGGACCGACTGTTCTTTTTCCTCGAATAAGTATTCCGCACAGTCACATAACGATCGAAGCTGGAATGGGGAAAGCAACGCCCTAAAGTTCATGTTTTTGCTAAGCGGAGTTTTCTAAAAAGAGAAATAAATACGTGGTAATAGCACGGGAATCTAAGAAACTGTGGCGAGGTTTTCTTCGCTAGGTGAATTGAGATTCTGTCGCAGAATATAATTTGGCATATCAAGATATTTACATCAATATATAACAACATGTATACAGCACAATAAAATGAAAAAATGACATTTTAATAAATGTAAACAATTTTATTAGGTAAAGACATTTTGATAATGATAATTTTAACGCAGCTGATGAACTTAATACAACTGACTCCTGCTGACAAGTCCTAACCAAGACCTACCAAGACCAAAATTGTAACGATTATTTAAAAAAGGCAAGTACGTAATTAATGAACATAAGAAATTCTATTGTTTATACTTTGACTTATTAATATCTTAGACTACATCGATGATGTACTTTTTGATGTAAAATAGCAAGTTTCAATAAATTTCAATATTATTTTACATGCATTAGCTCTATAATATGCTTTGCTGAAATAGATAATTATTTTCAAATACGCAAAAGGAAAAGTAATAGGGCTTCAAACAAGGACCCTGGAATGCTTCTGCAATGATACTGCATAATTTGAAAAGCACTTTCTTTCTGGACGATAAGTCACGAAAACAATAATGTGCTTAAAAAAGACAGATAAAAACGTTGAGATGGTAAAGATAGCAGCCATTATGAATAGAATGACAGGAAATCGTGCTATGATCCATGGTAAACAACAAACAAAAAAGAGGACAAAGCGTACATGATGAGAGAAGAGAAAGTTCTCGGAGCGAGCACTGAACCGAAAGAACTCCATCGTAATGATATTCAATGAGAAATTACAATCCAAAGAACGGAAAAAGCACTAAGGAGAAAATATTTGAGATAGCTACGGAAGAATATAGATATGTGAATGAAATAATAAAATGTAGATGATGAAAAGAGAAGAAAGTTCCTGTTCACATTCACGAGGTTCAGCCTTTGAACTCAGGGCAAAGAATGACGTACCGCTCATGATAAACGGAAGTTGGCATTCCAATCTCGTTTTGTGTGAGAGATGGAGAGGAATGGGGCGCGAGTGAAGGAGGAAGTTCATAGTCGAGATTGAATCTCTCATTTCTTTTTCCTCGGCCTCCTCCGACTACCTTCCTTCCTCTTCCTTCGCTTGAAAGCACCTCGTGGCTTTGCGGCATCCCGGCGCTTTACCCAACCCAATCCTGACAAAGCAACGCCGCTACAAAAAGCCATGTGCGCGGGCTCTCTCTTGACCACCACACTTCAATTTGAGCTTTTTGCGACGAAGAAGCGACCTGAATTTTTCAGACTCTTCCGCAAAAAGCGGCGGGAGCCAGTACTCTGGTAGCGATTGCGGGAGTGGTTGATAGCATTGAATCACAGTATAAATATTTGGTAATAAGCCACCTGTATTTCAATAATATTCCAAAAGGCTAATTTCAATGTGTACTCGGGTCAATTTCGATAAATTATTCAGCATATGTTGGTTAATTGGGTCACAAGGCAAATGTTAGTGCTACACTTTATAAAAGTTAGGCTCATTTATCCAAAGCATTTCGTACACAAATTCAAATTTACATACATGGTCTTTGAAATGTTATAAAGAAGAAATTGAAGCATATTTTCTGCTATCTATCAGAGAAAATATATTCGTGGAAAAATCATTGATTCCGACATCGATTTCTTGATACGCATGCGACACCCTCATGTGAAACAAATAATTTTATAGTAAAATTATGAAAACATTATGAACTTTTATGCATAATTTTGAGGGAATATTGAAATGCATGAATATTTCACACGGCATCCACGCATGGGAACTTGAGTTTATAACTACGAAACATTAAAGGATACGATTAATGAGGACAAGTACTCAATATTATTTTTAAACGGGAGGGACAATGCTTAAAAATCTGTTTCTAGTGTTTGTGAAGTTGCATATCCTCACGTAAGGGAAAATGCCACCGATGCGATGTGTGGATCGTTTAATTGCGTTTCCAAATTTTCCGTAGGAAACGCAAGTAAATTCCACAATTGGTTTCTTTTCATGGAAGTGTGTCCCAAGGAAAGGCGGACTTTTTTTAACAATAGCAAATGACGATAGATACAGCTCGAAACGAAGGTTTGTAGAGACCTGTCACGAGGATTACAGCTGTTCCAGATACAATCGACCATGATCGATAATCTACATCCATAAATATCAATTTATAACTGTGTGCCGCTTTGACATGCATTCATCTTGGTGTCAGACAAAAATCTCATTTTAAATTACATTACACCTTTTGATTTGTCACCTATCCTTTCTACTGTAAATAAAATAAACCATTATAAAATATAACCTTAGCTATAAATACTCACCAAACAATTTTTTTCGCCAATAAATGATCTAAATGTAAATGTATAGACACTAATTACTCAATGGAGGATGAATAAAATATTCATTTTTCTGCAGCCATATATTTTAACATTTTTCCATCGAATCAAAATTTATAAAGATTTAAGCATACAACTATCATCAGGAGCCTTATCCGGCTTATTATTTCATGAAATTAATAAAATATATTAGGTTAGTCGGAATTTCAAAATTCCATTCTCTCCATTAGTATATATAGATTCATATAAATCCTCAAGTGATCAATAACTAAAGTATAAAGGGTAATAGATTCTAAAAATTTCTTTTGTGAGAAAAATTAAATTTTACTAGTTAAATCCATAGCAATTTGGGTTCTACCTCATGCACACCTACAATAATAATTATTCAATCTGAATCAAAATAGGATAAATTCGTGCTCTTATATTTAACACAAATTCTAGGGTAAAAAACGAACACAAACATTTGACGGAAAATATAATTTAAATGTGCGAATAATAAACAGATTTTTATAGGGAATCCAAGAACATTCCGGGCAATATATTTTTATGTCATATGTGCCATCATGTTGAACTAACTTGCTCAAATGTGCACTCCTCTCAGTTCATATTTTTATTCTCTCTATTGCGGCAATCAATATCCTTCTCCTTCCGAGCCTTCCTTTTTATTCCATTACGCAAGGTGGCATTAAAGCATGGAGCATGTAATCATACTCAAAACTTAGGAATAACGTATCCTCATCATACAGCACGGCGCGTTATAACGAGCTCTTGGAGTCTTCTATATTCTCTCATACAATAGATCCTTATCCCTTTGCAGGATGGGCTATTTGCCTATCCCACGACGACTGAATAGCCCACGAAGGGAGCATATGGAGTTCAAACCTGTCACGTTTTCTAGCAACTATGTCGGCTAGCTACTATGGATAAGAGTAGTGAAATGATGCAAAAGACTTAGCAGTCAAAAAATAGTTTACATAAAAACTACCATTTAAATCTAGGAAGACAAATTTGCTAAGTGCCCATCACTCAAAAAAACGAGCTTTTTTTAATCATTGGTTCAAGATACAAGCCCCAGTAGTACAGATAAGCTAAAATATACGTGTATTTGAAATATTTTGCAGTACGTAATACGCAGAAAGATAACATGCAGAGATAGATCAGTCAAGAAGACTTTCGCATGGATTGCTATGATAGAAATTAGGATAACAATGCCCGCAATGCTGGCGTTCCTCATTTAGCCTTAATTTTCAAAAAATTATTTTTTAAATAAGTACTGATTTACATATTCACCGCACGACTAGCGGGTTACGAAAACCTCTGATCCGAACCTACGATATTCCATCCGTTGATCTTTTTTTCTGGCCGGAAAAAGAAATTTAAGGGTTTACTCACGTTTTGAAAATTCCATCACATGTGTTTATCTACATTATTACTGCTTCAGTCTGAATCAGAGAACATTTTTCGAAAAAGTACCACTTATCACCTTCAGGTCACATACTGGAATTTTTCACTACAAATGAATTACCATGACAGAGCAAAACTTAGAAGGCCCAAAAAGAAAAACTAATTTAAAGAAAGACCGCCGAAACGTCATAATATTTACATTACTCAAGGTAGCAACATCGATGCGTCGCAACAGTTTCAGAGGTGATTTCTCTAAAAAGAATTACTTCGACAATTTTTATACTATTTATTACAACAAGTTTCGATGCAGTGCATCATTTTCGAGCCTCGGAAATTCTTCACTTTATTACGCTTGCTTGTATTAAAAGACTCAAATATTGCACATTATATAGAAACTAGTTGCTGCATTAAACTGCTTAAAAAGTGTAAATTTCAATTATTTCTAGATCTATAATCTGCAATATACACGGTTTTCAATTATTATCACTTTAGTGTGAACAAAAAATTTGCTTACCTGTAACATATAGAAGTGATTTTCAGACTTTATTTTGGAATTCCCAGTGGATCATAAAAAAATAAGAAGATGAAACCAGCCAAGGTTGCTTTTTGTCTCCAAAATTTATGACAGAAGTCGAAGGAGCTCTAAAAATTATTGTTTTTTTGAGTTTCTATTACGCAGACTGTCAGGTATCATTTCTCGTCCAATACTTTGTCATTCTTGCTGAGTCAGATGGCCAACTGTCGACCTTGTAACCGACCGGTATCTGCGTCACCGCCAAGCGTTGAGTAGGTCGCGGACGCAATTCCCATTTTCATGATCCGAATGTTTCATTCTGTTACGTTTGCCTGCACTAAGTCGTTCACATTCGGGAGAGACGTCCAGAAGTCTCTAAACCGCATTTAAACTTGAGCTCCCGGAAAGATTACGGCGGAAATTGCTTCGCATGCCAACGGTCGGAATTTTCGTCCGACGACTGCATGCTGCAATATCGACCGGGATGACAGAACGCACATCATTTTCGCTGGAAACGGTTGACTGAGGGAATATGGTACTGTTGTATGTGATGTCCTTGAAACCTATTTCGGCTGCATCCGGAAATGGGTAGTTCCAGGGCTGATACTCGATGTTTATATTTCGCCGGAGTGATTTTGAAATAAATTTTCCATTCGAAGTTATTTCAGTGAATTTTTGGTATTCGCCCATATTTCTACGTATATTTTTACCTGGAAGAGCTAAGACATTTTTTTTTGCTGAGAGTCGCCAGGAAAATGTTGTGTAAAAATCGAGGACTAAATGGATCGGCAATAATTTTTTGCACTATTACGAAGACTATTCATGAATGGCCACCCTAATGCCAACATGGTTGGTGCCACAGTGGATAACTAAAATACTTAAGACGTGATATTTATAATTATAAAATAGAGACAGTTTAAGAAAAGCCTATAAATGGAGAGGGGGAATACGTTGTAAACGGACCATCAAAACCTCTCATGCACTGGGACTAAATACAATTTTTACACCCATCATCCTTAAAAGAGAGGATACTTCCATTCAAATCTTTACGGATCATCGAAATAGGTAAAATCATTGGGAAAGCACATTAGTTTATAGGTGCAGGAAGCTTTAGCAAAGATAACAAATCATGTTAAATCAGTCACAAACCGTGCAAATCCAATAAATTTTAATTTACTTATCAACATCATGCTGTCAAATAGTGAATCAGATAATTGACTGAGTCTAGAAATCAGAGGGTTAGATTCATTGAACAATGGGTCGAATATTGTACATAAGTGATACGCAGTGGATTGGAATAATGGTGGCACTTTGCGTAATAAAACTTGTTCACGGGAAAAGGAACAAATGATATGGATACTTAAAGCTAAAAAGGAATGATATAAAGTAGCAAAATAAAAGAATGAAGTCCCAAGGAAAAGAAAATTCACTTTGTCACCTCGATAACGGCATGAATGTCGAAACCACCGTTGATAATTAATTGTCAGTGTGGATCGTAAAAAGTTTAATCTTGAAATTCTTTCGTTAAATCCTGGCTGCATAAAGTTAAGCTGTAGCTATTAATTTTTTCCCACATAATTCCTTATCGAATCCTTGAGTAAATTGGGTCAAAATATATACGTAGTAATATAAAAAGGAGAATATAAAATTACGATATTTAACTAACGGTCATCCCTCATGGAACTAGAGAGATTTTTGAGCTGTAAAAATGTATTAAGGTGCAAATTTCACTTCACAATATAAGAAAAAAACTTTACAATTTTCCCACGAAGCCTCTCCCCTTTTCCCATTTGTTCTCCAGAACGTGGGTGGGCAAGGCAAATGAGACGATCAAGATACACGGCGGCGGGGACCCAATGGGCCAAAAACATGGCCTATCCCCCCTACCTCCACCCTTATCGCCCCCTACCATCAACATACCTCTCTCTCTCCCTGCTTCCGTCTCCCGTACCCTGGCGCTGCAGTCGATTTCCAGGTGTGGACCATGAATCACCGCGAGGGCGGAAAAAGGAGCAACAGTCTCTCGACACATCTCGCTCCGCCCAGAGCGAAATTCCGACGGTGGCCGCCAGGGTGCATGGCTGCTATCTACCCATTCCCACCACCGCCCATTGATAACGCGCCGCTCCGGGTTTCCATTCCAATCGGATGACAATGTTCAGTTTCCGACTGCCTTATACCACCATGGACCCCTACAACATGCAAGTTTCAATCTGGATAGAATTAAATAAATCAGTGACTACCTCAAACATAGAGACAAATCGAATAACTAATATCACCAATATTCATGTAACTTATATTAACTTACATAGCTTGCAAAATTGATAATTTAAATAATAATTTTGCCAAAATATCCTTCTTTCTAACTTTATTGCCTTTCAATGCCAATTTCACAAAAACCTGTAAAACCAAAAATTTTCACAATAATTTCAGTACTTCCGCAGATATTATTCCATCGATTAGCCCACTTCAAGTAAGATAAGGCTTCAATGGGCGATGTATTGACATACATCGTGACATCGATCCCAGTCAACACTTACCGGCATCTCAAACCGGAAATTTTAACGGAAACATTTTTTCAGATGGAATATATGAATATTTTTATATTTCAGGTGGAAAATATTTATTCTTAACGCACCGGAACTTTTAGACAAATTTGTACACTATTCACCGTAAAAGTCTCAAAATGAATGAATTTTAAATGAGCGATTAGTCGCGAAAATAGCGACTGCGCTAATCGAGAGAGGTTGAAGCGTCTTCGCCAAAATAAGTGCATGCAAAACTTAGAAACTGATTGTCTCTTAGTCATAAATCATGGAATACCAATCTTGACACTATAAAATTAAACTAACCACCTCTGTCTAATGGCTTAGCTCTTTTGCAGATGCACGGGTCGTAAATTTAGTGAAAAGTGAACTTTTTGATGTGAGTTACTATTTCACAGTGGCCAGACAGTTCAAGGGCACCTGTGATGATAATATCAAAAACGCCACAATATCGAACATTACGATAAAATAATATTGATTAAAGTGACCTCTCATGAAATTTCTTCTCCATTCAACAATTCCTTCGATAGCACTCTTAGGAGTATCCACCAGTAACTATGGTAAATCTGCATTTTTTTCTGCCGTGCTTTCACATTTCCGGACAGGTGAGTACTCTGGACATCGAACGTTGGACAGGTGTCAACTGGGAAGTAAGTATTCCCCATGATAAGGCAATGCAAAATAAAACGATTCATAGTCATTTGATAAACTGAAATACTCGGTAATGAAAAAATAAATTGTGTGGTACCTATATCAAAATCTACGCGTAATGAAATACATACCCAGGCACCAACACTAACACAGGCACCATTCAATCAGAAAGATGATGAATTTAAATTTAAGAACATAAAAAATTAATTAACTAGAAAGTAAAACTATAGTTTTAAATACTCTGTTACACATCAGCTCAATTAAGTAACTTAATGAATTAACGAAGTTCATACCTATTTTTTTCATATGTTTTTTTTTTCTTGGCGTTATGGGCTAAATGAAGAATTGTGTGACGGCAGTCTACAGACATTGCCTGAAAGATTCATTGCAAACAGTATAAAGAAAAGACGCAATTTTACACACAAAAATTCATACATAATATAAGCCTTTAACTGGTATTGATACAAACCCGATCCAAGCGTAGGCAATTCTTTTCTTTTACCATTTGTTTTCAAACATTTGATTTCCAGAAGATCGAGGCGGAAAGTATACTGTTTATTACAAAACTCTAACATCGGAACGCAACTGCAAGGCTGCATCCCGATGCATCGCATGTACATGTCGCTTGAGTCATCACCAATGTAGGGTAGTGCATTTCCTGGAGAGACACTCTCACCTGTAATGCGACGGCCGCACTTGTACTCCCGGTCGAGCACCCGCGACAAATCATATCGCCAGCTTGTGAAGGCATTTGCTCCAAAAACGGAAATCCCCTGGAGGACCTTACCCAAAATCTAACACAAGCACAAAGGCAATGCACCATCCACACTCGACCCTATCGCCTCTACCTCCCATTCCGATGGGGCACTTCCAGACTGCACGGAAATCAATTAAAGGGTAGTTATTAGGGCAAGAAGGGGTAGGAGGAGTAAAGGTCTACGTTTGGAACGCAGAGGTAAATGGAAGTGACATTGGGAAGGGGTAGTTTGAGGATCAGAATTAGCAACCTCGGCGTATTTGTACGTCCCTCCGTTCTCATTATGAACGGGCGGGATGGACAAAGGCTTTTAATTCTACGAGTTGTGGGAGAGCGCGAAGTTAAATCGACTTTTTATTTCTTCTCTCAGTTTTTCTTTGATTATTCTGCTTATCAACCAGCTTTAAGCTTGTTATTTTTTTCTTTCAATCAAGCCTGGAATAGCTCTGAGATATTCAGTTTGCAAAATAATTAACTGTACAACTGTATAATACAATGTGTAACTTCTACCGCAAATAAGGTTTGAAACTGACACAAGTAATAATTGGATGTAGATAAAATATAAAAAAATGAATAATTACTAGTGTTGAGTTAAAACATAAAATATAATCATCTTCACTATCGTCATCAGCACTGGTCAAAAATCCTAATATTGCTTTGAATTATCTCTCCACTCAATTGTCCTATCAGCTAATATTTTCACACCAACGTATTTTTTTCTATTTTTCATCTATCTTTAACTGTTCCATTCATTTTATTCGAGGTCTTCCTTCGAGGAACGAGGTCTATTTAGAGAGAGCGAAGGAATCTGTGAGAACCTAGAGAGAGAATATATGAACATAATAGAACTCAATCATTGAAAGCAATAAATCCGAGGACGATGGACATTTTTATTCATTTATTTGTCTCAACTACCCCCGAAAACAGCACAATGAGGCCTTTATATCGGGAGTATTAACAATCAACAACAGACTATCACACACACCCATGTCCAGGAAGGGGCAACCTATCCAGGCGGGACTCGAACCCGCGGCCTTCGGTATGGTAGGCGAGGACTTATCCCCACCACCACGGAGGCCGAAATTTTTTTATACGCACACAAATTTGATGTGTAGAAACGTTTCGTCTTAACTTCTGACTTCAATATTGCGGTTCTAATGCTCACCAACTTCCTTGTCCTCTTAGTCTCTTGTTAAGAAAAGAAGTAGAGGAGGGAGGATGAATAAATTGAGGAAACATAAGAAGAATTGTGGACCTACGACAGCAAAATCGGTCGTCACTCATCAGGACCTCCAAGCGCCTATCGTCCCTACCAAAAAATTAGTTACCCTTTCTCTCCCTAATACCACTATCTCCCTCACCCATAAATCCCTCATATATCCCATTTGGCATCAGCGCCACTTCGATGTGAGAGGTATCTGATAAAAACATTTCAAGCAATGGATTTACGTCCATTCTCATAATCATGAAATAACTATTTTACATTGAATTTAAATACTTATTTTTTCCATGTCTATTATTACATCTCATTTCTTCATACCTTATTTACTTAATTACATTGAAGCATTTCATTTTAAAGTGATTCATGTCGTCAAAATTATTCACATGTACTAATTTAGATTTTAAAAATTCATATTCATAGGATCAATAAACGATTTCAAAAAATGAATAAGCCGAGAGAACATCTGTCTTCAACATTATTTCGTTTAAATGATTGGGGTGAGGTAAAACGCGTTCAAATAAAAATCATGGTCAGAATCATTTGAAGAATTTAAATAAAACTGCATCTTAATAAGAATTTCATTAAAGTATTGAATCGAAATTTATTCATAATCATCATGGCTTCCCAGTCTGGTATTATCTGTACTACTACCCAGTCAGGAGCTGATTCTATTTTCATTCCATCCGGAGCTGAGTCAATCCATTTTGTGATCGGGTTCCACGATTTGCTTAGGTGAAACCCTGTGTCAAATCTTTAAAAAATTTACATTGTATATAATCGTTATAACTTAGAGTTGAACAGACTACTCATCTACCAAGTAGTAACTTCTCAGTTAATCAAGTAATTGAGATATCATTGCGACGCAGATAGGTAGGAACCTGAAAAAGCCTAGCGTAGCAATACTATAGTAGTCAAGGAAACGGGTTATTACAATGAATTTGTGAACGTTCCTTTATGCGTGCTGTATGATGCGCTATCAATGTTCCGATGACATCGGACAAAGTATTTATAAACCAAGTCTTATTTTAATTATATTAAAAGTGCTATAATTCTAAGAGTTAATACTGATGACTCTAATAATTTATTATACTAATAATGCAAGTATTCATAAAATATCTAAGCTAAAAATATATTGATTTGCATAGCCAGTTATGCTAAACATATGTAATGGCAGGGTTAAATAAGATAAATTAGTGCTCCTCAATGTTTCATAACCGAGTAAAAGGTGAACCTCATGATGATGTGTCCAATTTTTTTTTGAACCAAAGAAATAAATCCGAGGGTGTCAAATATACTATATTACTTGTTAAAAAATGGGACTTAAATTTGACAAAACCTCACACATAACATGCAATAATGAAGTATTATAACGGTATCTAGCAAAGAAGCATTAATCATTAAAAAATTAAAAGAAAATCTACACCCGAAATTCCATCCGTGTAGTTTCCCAAGTCAAAATTTCACGTATGACACTAAGATAGAGGAGGATATGGAATATAGTTCAAGAAAAACAGTGTTTATATTCATATAGCTATAAAATATTTTTTTAATTCACACAATTTTTCCATCATGCTCAGCAGTAGTTCTAATGTTTTTCAGAGCGTGCGAATCATAGAATAAGGAATCGGAAAATAAGGACGTAAATAACGCTATTATGCTCACGGATTTTGAAAAAAAATATCGAATTCTTGCATTGAGTACCATAAAATTTCACAAAAGACATAAATTATGTCAGAATTCACTTAATGATAATATTTCAGGACTATAACTTGATTGTCATGGGCCAACCGATTTTTCAAGGAACTCCTAAAATATACATGGCTTAATTAAAAGGGCAATTATCTTAAATATGCTATTAGTATATATTAATTGGCAGGTTTTATAGGTTTACAAAAAGTATATAACGGCCATGAGCATATATCAGTGCCAGGATATTTGTGATCTTCAAATTTTCAATGCATGCTTCGTGTGGAGTAAAAATAAATTTTATACGGTACGTATTAAATTACGGTTCGTAACTAAAACGATTAAAAAATATGCAGCATGCACAAGCAAATCCTTTTCCAGCCAATACAATATATTTTCCCCTGCATATATGTATCGAAACTCCAAATAATCTACTAAACGGAATGCTATACATCCTGCGAGGATACCATTCCGCATCCTAAAGAACTTGGGATAGGTACATTTTCGGCGTCTTCCTCGTAGGTTAATTAAAATCGAAATCCTGCTGTTGAAAATTGAATGTCGCGGTGTGTGGGGGGTCCATTAATACATTGCCGCATCGATTCTTCGTCGCTCCCCCACTCATCGGCCACTCTTTGGAAAAGTGCCATTTTACCTTCAAAGCGATTTCCTCCTCCACACTCCAGGGCGACACCGTGCAGTGGAGAGAGGCGAAATGAAAAAGAGAATACTGGGATTGAGAGAATGAGAAATAAGGAGAAAAGATTAAAGAATGTATGATAAAGCTAAAGTAAAAAATGGCTTGAATCGCAATTCAATGAGAGCCACATCACGCACGACAGAATAACGCAGAAAATGAAACCCTTTTTCTTTCAAAAAGCAGTCGGCCACATTACTAGTCCCGACCTACGAATGTTTTTCATAAATCAGTTAGAATTTCAGGTTTAAAATGATGACCATTTTCATTTGCAATCTCTTTCCTCCATACCTCTTTTAGTCCTTCAATCCTAAAAGGCAATTGTGTATAAAATATATTTTTATGAATGAACCAAATGTTTTGCCAAGAATACATGCAATTTTGGAAAAATATAGTTTTTAACGCTTTTAAATCAGACATAATACATGCCAATGGTGTTTTAGAAAAAGGACGAAAATTCATCAAGAATAATTTAAACGGTAAAATTTATAAACAATATGTGATATGCAAATCTCAAATACGCAAAAACTGTACAGCGACAGCATAATTTATAAATTTGACCATGAATCACATATGGCGAAAATATAATAAAACTTTGGAATGCATTCCGTTGCGTTAGCACGGTAGATTAAAATAAATAAAACATAAGAAATTTTGCGAGAAAGTACGGAATGGTTGCGGCGGTATGGGTTTTGTATGGTGTCTTGAATGCTGGCTTCACACACCTTGGGCCCGGTTTGAAATCCCGGCGGTAGCAGAGAATTTTCAAAGGTCACCCGATCTTTGCCTGAATTTTGCGTGGACGACACTCCAAACACAGTGAAATACGCCTGTACGTCTGTAATGAAATACGTCTGTAGCATGGGGCGGATGGCACCTTACGATAAGAGCAGTTTAATGCCGACGCTGTGCTTCTCTCCAACCTTCCTTCCAACACGGCCAAAATGAGCTAACCTGTCGGTCGCAATCGAAGTACCATGCCATACAAATGTATGCTTCGGAAAATATCGTATTTGAGCTTTCTTTACCCTCATTATGGTCATTGCAGTTAAAATTACAGAATGAGAACTAGCCTGTAATCACTGGGGCGAAGAATAAAAGGACAGCGAATTGAAGTCAAACAGCCTTCGAAAACAAAGGCTGAAGTTGGAATAGAAGGACTAAGGAATGAGAGAAGCGAGGAAATTTAGGTGTGAGCAGAATAAAAAAAGGCATGGTGTGAAACACCAAAATACAAGGAAGATATAAATGTATTGGTTAAAGCATTAGACAAATCCATTACGAGAAACTAATCAAGGAAAGCAAAATTTCCCAGAGGAAGGCGACTATATTAGTTAAAGCAGATCAAGAAAGTTTTGGGAAAGAGTGCCACATGGAAATAACAGAACTAGTATGAAAGCGGGAGAAATGGAAGGTTGCTCTACACCAATCCGAGAGTCTTAACACTGCGTATGCATCTATCTTCGTCCTGGGGTGCAGAAAGCAATCAAATCATGCGTTACAGAACGAAGCGCCTCAACAAAGGGAGTATATCTCCCCTACATTTGTATTTCATCCTTACCAAATATTCTAAACATTCTACTATAAGGTGAAAATATTCAAGCCTACTTTTTACATCAGATGACATCTCCGTCTCATAAATGACCCCTGTTAGCGATACATACAGGTTCAACAGCGTATCTTCAAAAATATATGACCAAAAGACTCAACTAGCTAAAACATCATGTAACATCCTCGTAAGGAACGATACTCGTTTTAATGAGAAACATCTAAAAAAAAAGGGGGAAACTGAAGGTACGTCAAATGATGGGTATGTATGAACGCCAGTAACAAAATTAAAATTTTATCCAGACAGGAACGAACAAGAGGGCTTCAAAAGTATGAATATACCTTTATACTTTTATAATAGTTCTTCACGCTTGAGCGCCTTTCCAAAGAATTTCATGATGCATTATTTTGAAACGATCAATTAATGTAAACCGCAAATCTCCATTAAAAATGCGTTCAAAAGTTCTTTTGAAGTTTATAATGGGGTAGAGATTTAATAAAATTTTAGCTTCATTAAATATTAATGTCATTTTCCATGAAAAACCGTATTTTCGGATCAGATATATTTCGAAAAGAAGCTTCGTGTTTAATCAAACCAATAAATGCATAAATACGTACAAAAAAGCTTTAAAAAAACTATTGCCCATTCCTTCATAAATAATACTAACGGAGGACTTTACGTAAGCAATAGCAACTAGAAAAAATAATAATCACTATCACCATCATCACTGGTCAACAATCTTAAAATTGGCTTGACGCAACTTATTTCTCCCGCCAGCTAATCTTTTCATACCTATGTATTCCTTCTCTTTCACATCCTTCTTTGACTGTTCAATATATTTTGTTCGAGGTCTTCCTTTTCCGTTCTTTCCGTCTACTTTGCCCTTGACGATCGTCTTCATCAGGCAATCATTTCTCAAGATATGGGCTTTAAGGTTCTCTCTTACTCTACTTAGAACTTCCTCATTAATAATAAGATTACAAAATACCATATCGGGACCAATGTATCGAAGTTAAAAATTTCACTCCACCGTTTGTAACGAAATCAAATGGAATTTCAACAATTCTCTCTAATTAATCAGAGATTAAAATAGTAAATCTTAGGATTTTAGGGTTTCATTTTGGTAAAATGAAATTTAAAAAACTTGTTATTTTCTGTAAAAAATATTAAACTTTACATGCAAACAAATATTAGCTTATTCTAAAATATATTATATATAAGAGCAAGCAATTTGTAATTTCACGCTGATAATAAGTGTCGACCCTTATTCCTAAAGAATTTCGATTTATTTTAAAATGCATTCAGAGAGAATCCCTACTACCACTCAGGTTATATTCGAGGGGGTGGGGAATGTTGTTCGCTTACACTAGAAAAATGTTTATAACCGGCCCTGATTGATTTAACACCTTTAAAAGGTTTCATAAGATGTCCGCGTCGTCACAGCAGGACCGGAAAGAAATTGGAGCAAGAGAGGGTAGGTCATTTTAGAGGGATTTTGCTCATTGACGAATATTACAAGGTAGGATCCTCAAGTCGGACTCAAAATATGTTGCCACCCATCGTGCATTTAAATGGGTTTACAGAAGTCGCCACTCGTGTAGCTGACGGGCAAAGTGATACAAGTTTCACGGGGAAATAAGGTATAATTAGGGGTGTTAACATAAATTTATAACGATTACATGATCTATGAAATTAATTACTTTTTAATGTTATTTCTCGTCATAACAGATTGTATACAGCAAAAAATTGGAAGAAATTGGATCACTTATCAAGCATTTTGGGACATTTATGAAAAGCGATTAAAATGCTATCGAAGTGGCAACAAAAATCAACCTTCTTGGGGATGGAATTGGGCCTCCTCTACGCAGTGCCATTGATAGTGAGAATGGGTGGTGAAGAGAGAACAGGGAGAAGAAGATAGGTGGGGAAGGAAGAAAATCGGTCGGGGACGGTTAAATGGAGTGGGAATTCGGGGGGGGTGGACGCATTTGACCTCCACCTTGCATTCCGTTCCCCTCATTCCCCTTCGAGTCATCATCAAAGCGAACCCTCTCTCCCCCCCTCCTATCGCCTCTTCGTCTTCCCCCACCTCTCTTTCTCCGAGATCGAATCGAGTTAACGCTCCGGAGATTTGGCCGCGTGCATAATCCATCACCATGACAGTGGAATTGCTTCTCTGACCACTCCACTTCCGCTCATCCCTCATTCACGTTGTGCCGCCGCCGCGGGGGTTAGTCCACCCTCCCCCACCCCGCGGACCCAGCCATCCCTACAGCAATTACCTCCCCTTTCGCGATACACCTTTCCATTCCCACTCCACGTGCCATCAACCCCAATTCTTTTTCCGGCGACGCGGACATTCCGCGGCTCTTCCCCAATCGGTATATAGTCGAATATGGCTCAAATATGTACATCCTAAAATTTATAGCTGGCAAGTATTTTGGCTACATAGTGGCGTGTCCCCCCCCCCCCCCCCCAGAATCCTCTCACGATTATAGTGTCGCCTATTCTATGAAAACGTTCGCTTTCAGTTTTGTGAAAAATAAAATACAAAACATGTAACATTCTGTATCAAATATTATACTTTAATTACAAACAAATATAGCCTATTTTTTTCTCAAACACATTCACGCTAAAAATCAGCATTTCGTTCATTATAGCCTGGTGTGGTCATATGTCATTCAATATGATCGATATCCCTCCAAAGCCAAGTCATAGTAACGCCGCTGCGACTAGACCACACAGAAATGGCGGCACATTAGCTTCCACAAATATTATCCCTTATATTGGAAAGAAACAATGAGAAGGCATACCTTTAAGCATTGTGTATATTTTATTATTTGAACGATCGCCAAAGCTACTAGCAACCTATTCTACGAGAGGATCCCCGTGACTAACTGCAGCAAGAGAGACGTTGAAAGAATCAGGAAAAGAAAGAAAAGGGAGGTCATGGCAAGAAACACCGATTCCGAAAATGTCAGTGTACTCGAGCTCCTGAGGACAATTTGTTGGGGAGTTCGCCATATTCTCGAATTTAAATGAATAAAAGATCGTAGCACTTTTCCAAATCAAATTTTTTTACTGTGTACGACGTGTTTCGGCTCACAGACCCATCATCTGGTGCAAGACACTGCAAAACATTTGAAAATCACCTTTATACCTTTGAGAAAGGGGGTTGGGGGGATTCGACATCTTTGAAGAGGGGGGTGAGAACATGCGTACAGAGTGGAAACAGTGGGAAAAGATACAACTACGGGATGTAGGGAACCCACGATAGAAGGACGACTCTGGTCATAACTGTAAAATAACGACACTTGGGAAGAACTTGGGACCCCCCGTTTTCTGTGGTTCTTCCCTTCTTTGACTTGAGTCTTACTTCTACCGTGCCGAACCTCAAGGAGAAGGCGGGAAAACTTAGTTGGCCACATTATGAGGAACGATAGCCAGATTTAAAAAATCTTAAAGGGACAAGGGGAAGGGAAGAAAGGCAAGGGATAGGCCCGAATGAGATAATTTGGACAAGCTATACCTAATGGATGAAAAAGAGAAGATGTACGTCAAATATGAAAAGACAAGCGGATAGCTGAGAGGAATGGAGAGCGGTGTCAACGTAATCTTAGGATTTTTGGCTAATGATGATGACCAATAAGGGGGAAATTGCTAAAATTCTTTTCGGGTTTCAAATCGGGTTGTTGCCTACATGATGAATGCCTAGGTTTCCTAAGGAGTTTACCCAGCATTCTCAGGGCTGTCGATGATGATGAGGCAAATCGACCAAAATGATCATAAACATCCCTGAGGAATTGGGATAGTACCCCAAGGAATCACAGAAATTCAGCTTGCACACCATAGCCTGGTAGGAAACCCTGGCAGAAAGGATTCTCCCGAATAATGTACGGGGAAAACCTGAGATGCCTCAAGAAAATATGAGGGGCTGAGATACCAAATGGTACAAGTGATTTTTTTCTAAACACAGTTAGGTAGCGTTAATTGCTAGAATAAATACAAAAAACTTGGTTGTCTAGGGATACAAGTGAGTCTCTGTTCTGCGCTGACATAGAGTGGAAAATCAAATGCACTACTAAACATCTAGTTAATCTCGTTTTTTTTCTATACCTAATTTCTGCAGCTAACTCAGTATAGAAAAAAATAAATCACTTGTACCTCTTGGCATCTCACCGTCTCATATAAGTTTGACCAGAGAAAACATATTTCCTAGGAAAAAAACTTCAAGAAACATTGAAGCATAAAAGAAAAATTAATGCTTACAATCAGTATTTACCTCGATAGACTCACCCTATCATGCTCACCTGAGCAAGTTTGAATTTTTTCTGTGTAGTTAGAGGAGATTTGCAAAGCAATTAAAATATTTTGGATTCCAGATATTTGAATGCAGCAAATTCGAATTTAAAGAGTGCAACAGAAAAAATCTTCGCTCTAAAGAGCATGCTTTATTATTTTAGGTTGTTTTTTGGCCTCCTTTGATTGATTTTGAGGAAAATACAGTAATTCTAAAGTAGGTTTTTAGTTTGGTTACATAATATGATGTAAATAGTATTGTTATATACAAAAATCACATTTATCAGTTCACTATTCCCATTCCTTGAGTCATCAATAGTCGCTGAATAGATCATGCTCCAGCATTTTGAAATGAAAATAAGAGGAGTAGGTACACTTTCCCATTTCCACCCCAGCTGTACAAAATAATTTATTAATCTTCCTGAATAAAAAGCATTTAAATATAATGTCACATCGGTAATAATTTTGACTTGCGACTCAAAATAATGAATCCTAAACATTATAAAGGCGAAAATATGAAGAGAACAGCGACAAAGAAAACTCTCCAAAATACCGAATTTAATTTATCAAATTATTAACTGCAGCTTTCTTTCATATTACTCACCTCACAATCCAATTCCTTAAGTCGACAATCGTTGCTCAATAGCTCATAATCCCATACCAAATGAAAATAAGAAGAATTTCCGGTCATATGCCCTCTCCAATAAAACAAAATAATTCGCTAAATCTCCATGTATTCCATGGCTAAAACGTAGCTTTAAAAGTAGCAAGTTAACTCTGTTTTACTTACGATTGGTAACACTGAATTGAATGGATCCTAAAAATTATCAAGCCGACAATATGACGACAACAGGGAGGCAGAAACTTCTCTAAAATCCCGAATTTAATCCACCGAATTACCCGTCCTATTCTCTCCTCAAATGCACAAAATAATTTGTTCGATTTTTATGAATTTTCATTAAAAAATCTTCAAATACCATGTTATCTCGCTTTTACTTTAAAATTTCAACTCTAAATAATGAATCCAAAGCATTCAACAACATGAAGATATCAGCGAGGAAGAAAATTTCCTAAAAGCTATACACATCGCATCGAAATATAGAGCTCGAGGCTTTTCTCTTAATCCTCCAACCACTCAGCCCACTCGCTTAGTCAGCAATCGTCACTCCACAGCCACCCTATCCATCCCCAGCTTCATCAACGAAGATCCCCCGAGTACCTATCTATTTCATCCTAAGCCGCCGCGCCGGCGAGCACCATCTATGTCCCTATTTACGGAGCGGTGTGCATTGCAATATTGCGTATCTCCTCCTATCCTCCAATATTGCCCCAATGCACCCCTTACTCCACTTTCCGCGGCCGTCCTCAGGTTTCGCGATAAGTGCGGTCCAGCCGGACTAGGGAGAGATAGTCCGCCTCTGTGCTCACGGAGGGTGAGGCGTGGGGAGTCTCGTCGGATCGTCCAACGTCCGTCGCCACCTGCCTGGGGATTAGGGACGAAGCTGCCGACATAGAGGCGACGAACGCCTCTCCTATTTTGGAGCGATTTCGCATCGTTTTCCTCTTTGCAAAAAAATGTAGTAGCAATGGGAAGTGTGGAATGGGGAGACTAGATAGCATGTGTGGCAAATGCAAAGCAAGGACACCATACAGACAGCATAGAAGGCGCTAAAGCTGAAAATAAACTCGATGCGCAATCAGTAATATGTTTTGAAATATTGAATCCTGCTTTTTAAGAAAATTTTAAATAAATATGCTGCGTAAAGCCATTCCATCCTATGCATTTCTTTTTCTTTAAAATATATCGCTCTTGAAATGTAAGCAGTATTTTTATAGAATATTATGAAATATACAGAGAAAATAAGAAATATATGTGAAAATAAATGTTATAAAATACTATGTCGTATGGTTTTTGTTTTTCCTTTCATGAAATAATAACGAATTTTACCCCCCTGGAAAAATTTGAACGCTTAGAGAACACCTGAATACTTATCACAGATCACGCCTTGGTGCACAATATAATTTTTCAAAGGTATTCACAATATAATATAATGTGACTAAAAATCTTTCTCGCCCCTTCTGCATCACAAACAAGTTGCTTCCCTCACAGTTACATGTTGTGTGAGATATTCTTCCATCTACTACTTCCACAACCTAATTTTACAGTGTAGTGGACAAAATATGCTCAGATGCATTTATCGGTTGTTTTCAAATGTTTTGCACTTAACATCAAGTATAATGCTGCATCACCATGAATAAAAAGAGCGAATGATCGACATATTTTTTCCAACTACGCAAACCCTACTCCAAAAGAAGAGGAAGTGTTAATGGTAGTAACAGAAATGTATTAAATATACAGAGAGCCATATTTCTCGATCCTTCAGTTAATAATCGTACTATTCGCGACGAAAAGTTGATGGCCTTAACCATTCCGATATCAAGTTGTTGACGTCACGAAATCATTCCGAGAAGATCATCCTTAACTCATCGGACTCGTGTATCTGTCTCCCGTAGTTTGCTATTTTTATTACTCTCAATAAAAGCTTTCTCCTCATTCAAGGATTCTTCTTTAACGAGAAAATGTACCAGAATGACAGTGACGAATCCAACTCAAAACGGACGGCAACTTACGCGTACTTTAATTAAAAATTGTCTACACTAAACTAGATAATAGCTTGCTCACTCAGAAACTTAGAATAGCTCGGAATGATAATGTTCGTTTAAGTATATTTCTCTCCCATCTACCTAATTATTTTAATGAATAGCGACTAGGGATCATATGACACCATACAATACGTGGGGCTGAAGATGACATTAAATTTAAAACTAAAAATAAACCCATAACTTCATATAATTGGTGTATTACTGAGAACTACGAAAGGACATATTGATGTATATAGTACATACTACAGCATCGTTTACTATGCTATTCGTCAAGTTTTATAAAACAGTCGATATAACATCACTTCCTGCCACGTTATTGCGTTCATGAGAGCTGTGAATTACGATATCTAACTCTCACCAATTTTAAGATATATTGCATTTAATACTAGCGTAAAATATACATTAAAAGGGAACACTTAATCAATATTCCCCTCCACCACTATTCTATATTTTAGCTGCGCCAGAAAGGTTTTATCCCATATTTCTTTGTATTTCCCATCATTGTGGAAGATACTAGTAACACATGCCTCGGGATTTCACTGACTTTCAGTCATTCGGCATCGTCCCTTTATGCTTTTTAGAGGTAAGCTTCTGCTAAATTGGACCTAGTTTACCGGACCTGATGTCTACTAATTATCTATTATGTGCGGTAGAACATAATTTCTACAGCTGAAATAATTATAAAAATGGCCACCCTTTATGACAACATACAATGGAAGCAATGCATTTATCGAAGAGGCCACACATCGACCACTCTTTAGTACTGAAATACATTGATTTCGATTCATTGCTCAACCGCTTATTATAGCAGTAGATTCTTTGGGGGCACATTCCAAAAAAACACAGAATCCCATGTTAGAATTTAGAAAAGCATTTTTTCCGGAGAATCGGGAGAAAAATCTGTTTAAAATGGTTGCAATATATAGAGGTTGTAAATAAAAATTCTGTCTTAATGTTAACCTTGGAACAGAATGAATTTATCGAAGCGTAAAATAAAAACGTAGAGTAAACGCATCGTCCAGGAAAGAGCAAGTGGAACGTGTGGAGCAATGCGCGATCGGTTTTTCGGGGGGATAAGTGGCTGCGGTGGACGGGGAAGACTTAGTTTGGTTGGAGGCAAGAGAGGGAAGCTTACGATCTCGTGCCGACGCCGCCGACGAGAGGCGTCGCTCTGGTATTTTCGCAGGGATATGTTGGGGGGGATTGGGGAGGGAAGGATTTCCCGTTGTCGAAACGGAAGGAAGCGAAACAGGTTTTAAGCCCCAGGCGCTGCCGGTGGTATAAGTAATTAGGTTACAAAATACTACTCCACACACACACGCTTTAACCCTCTTCAAGGATTTTCTCTCTAGAATCGGATGAATGTAAGCCTCGATTCCGTCCATCTAGAATTAAAAAAAAAACTATCTTCGAGCCGGGTTTTATCGAAGGCGAAAATTCGGTGAATATTAATGGAGGATACAGGGCAGGGCTTTGTACGGAGCGGAATAAAAACTTTGTTTACATGTCGAGGAAGAATTAGAAGGTGCTCGCATATCTAGCTACCCGCCAAGTGAACGTGCTCGTCTTTAGTTTTTGTATTTTGTTTTGCCTTTTAGTACGATTTTGGCAAAAAATTAGGTCTTGAGCCTGATTTTTTTCGTCTGAGGAAAATATCGATAGGTTAAGTAGTAGACAATGTGACCCCAACATGATTAGCGTACCGAATAGGGAGATTACCAGGATTAAACTGATGTATCACAAATGTCTTTTTTCGCTTACGGCGAATATCGGCAATGTTGCTCGTTAGCAAAACGAAGTAAAACCATATCAATGTTTAAGAATATATGTTTGGGTTTCAAACTAAATAAGGCCTCCATAATATCCGCGTGATTAGCATAAGTTTTGCAGTTCATCGTGATATCTAGCCTTTCCAAATTATGGCATTAAAAGACGGAAAAGGAAAGAGAAACAAATCCGTAGAATGCACCGAGATAGTACCTTAGTTTGTGTGACGTTTTAGTATCAATAAAAAGGTTCATAATTATTCACTAAGAAAATAGGACGGCTTTTGGTCGAAGAATCTTCTTAGCTGAATCTAGTTTGCGATATTTGTAAGAATCTGCTTTTTCAGTGCTTTTCTTCCCTACGTTTACTACACCAGACATAAAAGATGCCAGTAATTCATCATAATGATGGAACAGTACAACCAGTTGGTGCAGAACACGACGCGGCTATCAAGTTGTCCCATCTTCTTCGCGAGGATTGCAAAATAATTCTTTCCCGTTCTTCTCAGAAATTCCAAAATACTCACAATCAATAATCACTCATAATACTAACGATCAATAAGTATGATCACGATGCGTATGCCATCGACTATCCCTTACTAACATATAAAAAAGCATTCTTCGTATGAAAAATCCTAATTAGAAGCTCCCAAGGCTTCTATTTTCAGTACACTGTAAAGACTCCTCTTTTTCAGGAATGACATCTTTGCTTGAGCTTTATCATTGATAATTTCCTTCTTGATTCCATTTCTGGTCACCCTCCCCCGTCCTTATTCCTCATGCGCTACATATATTTCCACAGAGTTTCACCAAAAGTTAACGATTGCGGTATGAATGAATTTGCGACTAACAATAAAGCACCCAGAAACAATTTTCAGCCGAAGTTGGTCAAAATACGGTCTCAATAAAGGCAAAGTAGGCCTAAATAAAACTTGTCTTTGGATATGGTTAGGGCAATGCGTAATCAAGAGACTCGCCATGGAGAATGATGAAATATATTCTGATAAGGGGAAACGTGTTGGTGAAAGATTCAGGGGATAGAAACACGATTAAATGAAGTGGAATCAAATTCTTTTGAGCGGTCGCACAACACTAAGAAAAAATTATATTAGGCTGCATAAGATATTTTTCCCACATTATAGAAATCTAGGAACAAATACCGCCACAATTTGTCAAAATCCCTCGGGAGGCAGAAGAGGGAGAAATGGAAGAAACGGGGATAGGGTATATTTTACGGGAGAAAGCGTCTCTCGTGACGAGGGTTTGAAAGAAGCGGACGAGTCTCTTTCTTCCTTTTTCAACATGAAGCGAGAAAAGGGGGCGGCTATAGAGAAAGACAGTGGACATGTTGAGTTTAGGAAAACTCCTGTGTACTCGTTTCTCAACCAAAATAAATTTTCCCAGAATTTCTGGCCCAAGACTTTAAAAATAGAGGATTCTTCAGCCGGTCACAATATAAGTTGTCACCACTGCAAATTCACATGTTTTCAATACCGTTTTACGCGGGATATGTATTTATGCAGGTTGGAAGTACATTAATTTCGCATTATGACGCGCAATTGCGTAAATGCACTAACGAAATTAGGACAGGGGTTATTGTTTCATCTCACTGCCATACACTTTCGCATGCGTTCTAGCAATTCATCGCTTCACACGACGCAAACTGCGCCTTCGTATGCACGTCAGATTGTACAATTATGAGCCCGTGTAAAAAGGCCAGCAGAAGAGCGATTCGCATTTCACTGCGGAATGAATAAAAATAATAATTTTAAGCCAAAATTTAAACTCGTGATGATATGATAAATCAGATTTATAAGTCTTCAATGCAATTTCTTGCGAATCATTATTTGAAATTCGTTGGATATGAGAAATCCCTTGTGCGTGGCTATGATAAATATTGAGAAATAGTGGATCACTCGGCATCGCTTCGGACATTTTAGGAAACACGCCTAAGTGGAATTATAAATATAGCGTCTAGGATACAGACTGAGGATGTAACGCCATTGTTCTGGCCGAAAAAGATAACCGCATACATTTAATACCAATATCTAAGAAGCTAAAACACACTAACCCATTTCAAGAGGGGATCCTATTGGTGATGGTGCTGGAATATTGAACATAGGGTTACGGTTTCAAAATCAGGGAGGTGGAGGGAATTTTTTACTAAAGCTCGTTTTCTGCTTGCGTTCTTGGTGGAGTATTCCTCAAGGAGGAGACTGTGAAAGCTTTGTAAATTTAAGTAAGACTACACTTGAAAAGAAAGATAATCGGAAACAATGAAAAGGTACTCATATGACGTCACCAACTCATGAAAAAAGGACGAGAACTTCAACGTTTGCAAATAGTTCTAAAGTTATGAGAGACTTTATAAAGAGAATATTTATTACGCCACAACTCATTATTTAGAAAGATTTACCGATACAAGTCCATGAAAAAGTACTGTAATGACGTCACCAACTCATGAAAAAAGGGTTGGAATTTCAAAATCAGTATTTTATACTTAGGTATGTTATGAGTATTTTTTCGTCACAACTTACCTTTTCCTTCTCTTTTATAGAATTATTGCAATGAATTGTTATTTAGGGTCTGGGTGAACGACCCCATAGTTGGTGTATTTCAGTGGAGAAATGGGGGAAGGAGGAAAGGTAAAGAGGAGAGGGAATGAGATAGAAGGTAGAAGAGGGAGGCTAACGGAAAGCGGGAACGAGAACATACCCCTGAGATTTTGGTGGGGTGGGAGGGGTGGTAAAGCGATAGTTAGTTGCGGAAACGGTTTGGCAAATTGACCGTTAACGCGCGCGTTAGTCCGGCCATCCAAAGGGAGCAAGGAACGCGCAATCGGAGACTCATAGCGATGGAAGGATAGTGGAACGGGGTGCGTTTCGGTCTGTGAAGAGATAGGGACGGGAGAGAAGAGAATGGATCCACGTAGTTAAGGGATTGACGCTGGAGGAGCAGGAGAGGGATTGGATAGGTGCGTCGGTGGTAGGATGGGTGCCGCTTAAATGGGTTGGAAAACGTCTCTTTTCGTAATAGGTTTTAGTTAAATATTCTTAAAATCAATAAAGTCCTGCATGTACACAAAAATTGTGCATCATCGGAAAAATAGCGGCATCAGACCATGATTTTTTTCTTATTTCCCACCTAAGCTCGTTCGCAATTATTTTTTCTTTCGATTGTGATAGAGTTAGTGAAGGAAATATGTCGGTTTAAATCGAGTTTTCGAGCAATTGACTTTTAATCCAGATAAAAAGCTTGACTGTTCAACAAAAATCAAAATTTGAACCCAAAGATCGAAAAACTGATGGTTTCTATTCGAAAAAATACAGTTAATATAAAAATGTGTCTATTATTCAATGGGAATACACTCAACATATACAGTTGAGCAGTATAAATAAATCCAAAGAAGTCAACTTGAAATGCATTATTTAATGATAAGTGGTAAAAACTACAAAAGCACGAACTTAAAAGTTTTGGGATTAGAACCGTTTAGAACCACTTAGAACTATAAGGCTCCTCTAATTTTTTTAATAAAGATCATATCACAGAAGTTAAGAAAAACTCATTAAAGTTAGTGGCAGCATTCACGTTTTCGAAAAAGCTCTCTTTCGTCATAACTTATCTTCCTTTCCATCAACCTAATTCTTTCAAAGAATTTTGATTTTGGGTCGGAGTGAATGGACTCGATACAATGTAATAAAGAGTGGAATTCTTTATACACGGCATACAAGGCTTCTAACGGACTTCGGCGTCGGTAGCCACCGACAATCGTCGGCTGCATGTCCAAAAATGCCGTTCTCGGAATTCCCATCCTCTCTAATAATCACCCATGCATTACTAAAATTATTTTTAACATATAAATATAATCGAAATCACTCCTTCAATTTCACCTTTCTCCCAAGCCATAATCTGAACTTTTAACATGGCCCATATAGGTGCTGTCAGTGAAAATACAACTCTGCCCTCTTCAAGTTAAATAACATGTAAAATATAATAATGATATTCATGGTGATACAAAACGGCTATAATGGAAAGAAAATCTATTAGCTGAGTAGAAGTATCACTGAGGTCATACGCTAACATAAAGCCTTCTTTCATTACCCTGTATTCCTTGCTCAACGTTTGGCATGGCTTCCCAGCTTCAATCTGCATATATAGAGCATGGATCTCTAAAAGAATCAGTCATAAAATGTACTGTACTGCAAAAGACTGAGCCATATGCACGAGTTATACCGTCCCGAATGTAAATATTGCAGCGAAAGAACAGTAGCAGAAATATACTTCAATTTAATTATTTTGGTGAATAAGTCGCTATGAGAAATCTAAATATAAATGAAAGACGAGTTATGATAATACATTTCATTACTTCATGGAAGTTTTGAAATTCTGAATATATATTAATGCACCTAACATTACTGTCATAAAGTGACATTCTAATGCAACGCAGGCACGGTTACAGAATTAACCTTTCGAGTGATAAATAATATAGAAATACGAAGAATATTGAAAACGTGGATTCGGAAATTCTCAATTAAAATAGGCAGGTAAATGTCTTAATTTCTGAATCTCAGAGAATACTTATCTCAAGATATGTACCAATACCGGCAGAAAATATATCATTATATACCACACAGGATTACAAGGAGCCATCTCTTCATGCAAGCGAATGAAAACAATTCTTTTATGTTTCAATTTTTTTCATTACGTGAAACAGCAAATTAGCGATTACAGCTCGCGGACATACATCAGCACATTTTTGCAGTACAAAAAAATGGAAGAATCCTAGCACAGCAAGTGTCGCGAAGGTGATAAAGGTCATTTATCCCCTTTCCTCAGCTGATACGGCGGTTTTAGGATAAAATAAAGATTTTATACCAAATTCTAGGGACGAAAACATTCTAAAAATGTCCAGAAAAGAGTGGAATGGAAGTCTTGTCCCAATATAACAACTTCTTCTGCTCTTCCTCCTTTAGCATCTACATTTCACCCCCTAAAGCATTAATCCGACTGCGGCAAAGGTAAATACTAACCCAGTCCACCCGCATGCCTGTCCATTATTTCCACTGAGATATCAAGGTGATGATGTTTTCCTTCTTAAAAGGATGATGGAAACTCGGATAACCCGAATTCGACAAAAACAAGGCTTTGTCACGCAGGAGGAAATCGGGAGAGGCACCACGTCCCAACAGAAAAGCTTGTCAACAGAGTGAGCCTTTGTTTTTCCTCGAAAGGAAAGTTCTTGGCAACCTTCATAGATTAATGCATTACAGCGAATAAATATACGAAAATAAATATTAATAATAATAATAAGCTTAGCGTAATGGAACGGTTCAAATTTTGAAGCTTTGCACTGACATGCAGGGAGGTTATTGGTTATCATGGTAGCTAATCATAGAGTTTACCTTGCCTAACTCCTCTTATCTTCCCGTATAATCCTCATTGTTCGTCTACAGCATTGTAGACATAAGCCTTTAATCACGAAAATGTACATGTTAGCGACTAAGATTATGCATTAGATCCTATAGAAATACAGATTTACTGGACAATTTTATTATCAAAATAGGATATATCGACTGTTCATTAGTCACATGGCCCAGTCTAGTAACACACATTTCTTCATGATCCATGGGTAAACAAAATTATATTCTCATTAACTTAGCTAAAGGATGAAGTTCAACTTCACTTCAGTTTGCAAAAATTTGGTAAATTAATTCAAACAATTTAAATAAACTCCTTATTTGTTTTCACATCGATATGGAATTAGTAGTTTTTTTTTAATTTATACTACTGGAGTGGAAATATTAAGCTCCACTTTCAAATTCTATGGGTTGATTAACTGGTACTGATACATAAGTTCAGGTAATTAAAGCAAAAGAATTCCTTACGGCCATAGGGGATTGAATCGATTCTCGGCCAAGAAAAATTTTCACATGGCAATTCACCGGAACCTAACAAACCCCTTCCTTTCTTTCAACAACCCTTTACCAATCAAAAATATAATAATTTTTCTTCGTTTTACCGTTATAGGTAGTGGTGATAAATCTGTAAGTTTCCTAGCTGTAAAAGATATTTATTCAACCAATCAAACGTCTGAGATTTCTGCTAAATTTGTATTTAAAATGTTGCTCTGTTTGAGAGGTAAATATATTTTCACTCTGAATTGTTCCACTGTTCTCCTAAATCAGTGATTTGACCAAATGTGTGACGTATGCCTGTTGAGGGTATCGTAATATCATTATTATTAATGCAATATAGACGGTTGAGCTTAAATCCACCGAGTGCGTCCATTTGGCTGTAGATGGTATAATATAGAGGCTAGCCGTGAGATGACTGTATAACTTCAACGTGAGATGACTTCATTCCACGAATAAGCGGTCGTGAACAAAAATCGCTGGTGTTCTTAGACTACTATATCCTGTCTCTCACCGTCCTTTTATAGGTTCTGGTTGGTTAAGCATTGGTTGGTCCTCGTGGTACTCATGATTATATTTTGGATTCCAAAGCGATTTTTTTCTTTTCTGGGTGTTGGCTGTCATCGAAACCATTATTATTGCAACGGGACTATTAGAACTTATTCGAATATTATTATTCGGTGGAATATGGCAGTGTTAAAAGTTATCCTCTTCCTCGCTCTGGTCGCAGTGATACCGGACCATGACGTCACGCGCAGGCGCTCCTTAACTTCGTGTTTCCAAGCAGCCGATTATTAGCAGAATTATTTTGAAAGGGTGATATCTCGGTTAAAAAAAAACTTTCATCCACGAAATTTTCCACCAGTATATTTTAGGTAAGGAACTTCTCATCCACGTAGTTTTGAAAAAAAATAACACGTTCCAAATCAAGGTCAGGCTAAGGAACTTAATTTGTTCGCACTGAATCCCTAAAATAAGAAAACGAGGCCATAAATTTGCTCATTTTCGAAGGTGTATTCTCCGAAAAGAATAAAAATCAAGGTTTCCCGCACGCTTTCCGCGATTTACATCTTCTCCACCCCAATGCCCTCACATCAAACTTGCCCAGCTTGCCAGAGGCGACGTAAATCTGACCACGGCTTTCGGCCAAAGGAATGAAAGTGTGTCTAGCATAACGAATTCAGGGTCACAATGTGTGTCGATGGTGTATCCTACAAGGGGAGAAAACGGTCACAATCCTACGTGAACATTCCTGTGGCTGATCCCTGCACGAGTAGCCCAGTTACCAACTACCCAATTTACTCGCGGCTTCCCGGATGAAGAGGGAGGATGAACAAAGTGATAGCCATTTCGTTAGGTTACAATCTGGGAGTCAGGTAAATTTTAAGGCTGTACACTTACTCGGCAGGAAAAGTCGCAAGAGAGCATCACAATATTCCTTTCGCTATCATGGCTTAATAATGGCACTGCGTAACTAAAAGCTCTCAATATACTCTTCCAGGAGTGAAATATTTGGATTAATAGGGTTAGCTGCCACGTAGGTAATTGGAACTACTCACAATTAACAGTTGGAATATGATTACTAAAGAAAAAAAGAAATTATAACCACATGTTGTAAATCATTCCGAATTACCAAAATACATGATCAATTTATACGCGTGTGTCGTCATGGCTAGCCATTGAGCATTTAACTGCTAATTTGAGGTAAATTGATATTTAAGCTATTATTTCTATTCGTTTTAAAGGGCGTTTCAACATTTTCACACATCAGTGATTAAAAAAAACAACTCAGAATATGTGTTCCTTATTCTAAATGTAATCCTATTTCCTAACTACGGTTTTGCTGGGTTCATTTATGCAATGCAGAGGACCAATCACCAATGTTATTTCCCAATCATCGAGAATTCCCTCAACAAAGTTTGGGTGGCAGAACTAGAGAATTTGCGAGTGGAGAGACATGTAATCATAGGTAATAATGCTCATAATGTTATGAATTAATTAAATTTCATACGCTTTTTTTATCTGGTTGATGAAAATTGTTATTTTTATTTATAGTGAATTTTATATTGTTTTGAAAAAAGAGTTTTTTATCACTTTTATTTCATTTTAAATCACACCCGGCTCCCGAGCTAACAAGAGTTTTGCAATAGATGACTCAAGTCACCCACTCTCAAGTCACATATGTGCTCTCACCCACCTAGCATTTAAATAGATTCACAAGTCACCAATAGAGTCGCTGAAGTCAGAGCGAACTAATTTTATAAGGAAGTGATCTTAGAGTGGGAGTATCAACGGAAGTTTATAATCTTCAGGATGAAATATATCGAATTCGTAACTTTTTTAATAGTGTACTCTGCGAATAAAAATATTATATTGCAAACATTGAGAGTAAATCGATTTCTCTACGCTCGTATCCGTCTCGTAACGGATTCATCCACATCCACGAGTTACTGTTTAAGCTACCACCACGGTGTGTGGCATGGGTGATTCCACACCAGGCATACAGCAGTGGGTAAGAAACCCTAGGGCGGGCTCGCAGGTTACATTTCTGGGGGCTGGGTCTGGAAGCATTAGCTTATCACCTCTGCGCCTCAGAAGGGGGAGAACTGGAAGGAAAAAAGGAAGGAGGCGCCGCCGCGATAGGAGCCCGACGACGCCTCCTGGGAGGGGATAAGGAAGGAAGGGAAGGGACGAGAAATCTCGCACCGTCACAAAGGCGGGCGGGTCCTACCATCAGCGAAACCAGCCAAAGCGATTAATGTGCCAGCGATTTTAGTGGATTTTCCTATGAGGAAGAAAAATCCATCTATCAAAACGCTAGATACCAGGCATACAGATATATACAGCATACAGCAATACTAGCCTAAGCTCATACACACTCCCGCTTTCCGGACACAGTCAAACTCACTTATGAAAATAACGCAAATTTAAATTCACGCCAAGCAAGCATAACTTAATATTTCGTGGGACGGACTGGGACCTTTTCTATGAAGTCTCCTTGCTCAGAAATTTCAAGGATGGTGACACAAGAGCGGATTGGCATGAGAAGGTTTCAAAATAAAGTAACCGCTCCCTCGAGGCGAAGTAGACCGCGCGAGTGGAAAATTTAACGGCCAAGGTGCGGCTATGCCTGGATTCGCCAGCTTGAGTGACCTCGGGGTCCCAGGGTGGCCTGAAATATTCCCCCTTCCTCCCTGTCTACACACTTCAACCAATGTCCTCTCTGCTTTGCTACGTTAACGACCTTGTTTCCAGAATTATCCGATGCCCTAAGCCATAGAGTGTACTTGTTGGATGAGAGATTTCATAGGAGTGTGGGGCCTGTAAGCGTGACTGGATATCTGTTCTTGGGATACGACCAAGAACCTTAAACGTATGAAAAAGCTTTTTCCGATCCTAATCACTACGTATTGAATAGAGTCTTAGCATCAGCTTATTTTCATCATCATAATTTTTCAAATAAGCTGATGATGTCACCAACTCATGCTATATCTCATGTATCGCGTCACTGCTGATGACGTTGCCAACTCATATCGAACGCATCACAACCACTCAGCTACCTCTCCGTCTTGTGCAAGCGTCTCTTGCGATGCATGGCTTATCTAGGCTCTTCTGAGTAATTCTTTCTATCAATGACAGGATCTCGATGAACGAGTTAATGGTGACATGAACTATTTAGGCGTGGGCAGCAACATTCGTCGGCGTTTTTTTTATTTTAAATACCTGGATAGAATCGCCGAATGAGGAATATTTTATTTTCACCGTGACTTATCTACCTTTCCCTTCCATCAACTGAATTATTAAAATATTTGCGTTTATGGGAATAAGTGAACAACACCATTTAGGTGTTTGCAGCGAAATTATTCTAGTGATATTAAGTTCCTGGAGATCATTCGAAAATATTTCCAAATACAAAAAATTAAAATTTTGAACATGATAAATTTCTCTAAACCTACTTACCAATGTATGATGCCATATCAGCACCCAGTTACATTAAATCCAATAGGCCACGTCGCAAGCCTTCCTTTGTTTATCTTAGGGAACGCATTTTCGTAAATCTCATTTGAAACTCTGAGAACATTACAAATCCTGAGAATGTATAAAAGACATAAATATTATGAATATATAAAAATTAAATTTAAGGAATTGAAGCTTACGATGACTTTAATAAAGCCCAGCATTCCGTAAGATATAAAACTGGATTTTGGACGTAAGTCAAGTGCCAAATAAATCCTTACTAAACTTCAAGACCTAATGGTTGACACAAAACAGCTAGAAGTAGTAGAAAGACACTCGCAGAAATCATAAAATGCTTCAAATGGATGCATTACGTGGAGAAAAATCTTGGAATGAGGATCCTTGGCTTCGAGGAAATTTCATTACATTATTTGCCAAATTGCCAGGGGCGAACGAAGCCCAGCAAAATGCGGAGGAGAGAAACCTTAGGAAGAAGAAGGCAGAGGGAAGTTAACGGCGCCTCTGCAAGTGATGTCTCGCTAAAAGAAGGGAAAAAACTACTCAGGAGATTCTGTTTTTAAGTGGTTTCCGACGAAACGGATACCAAGTGGGAAGTGAAATCATGAGACAGTCTTAGGAGTGCTCAAAGAGCCTCCACTGTAGTTAGAGAGCTACGCAAAGATAAAATGGAGCACGATATCACGCGATTATAAAAAAGCAGCGCAAATAGCACGCTGTGCATGATCGGTAAAAAAAAGAGGTAAATAACTTGGTAGAGAGCATTTAACGAAACTATGTGAACGAAACTAACGAAACATTTCAAATACTTAATTAAGCCACTAATTTCCGATGGTATAAAAAATTAATCACATATCTTTAAATGATTGACTTAAAATAAAATCGTGCAGATTTTTCGATCCTTATACATGATGGCTTATTCCACTGCGAGTTCTCAGACGGAATATACTACTTCAGCAATGTTACGACGACGGGAATTTGTTGTTAGTGATTTGAGCCCAAATATTACAGTTTATCACGGAAAAGGATCCATAACTTTTAACACTGCCATATTCCACTGAATAATAATATTCGAATAAGTTGTAATATTTCCGCTGCAATAATTATGGGTTCGATGACATAGCCAACTACCAGAAAAGAAAAAATCGCTTTGGAATCCAGAATATAACCATGAGTACCACGAGGACTTGATTAATTACAATAATTACAGGCCTTTCTGGAAGAAAAAATCAAAATATATTTGAGTATGAGCTCTGGGGATGGTTCGTATCTTAGGCCGCAGGATATGAGATGCGGCAAACTCGGCAAGCATATGAGACACGGCGCAAAAAGATTTAATCCGTAAAATGAATAAAATAGTGAATGAAAGCGGCAAAATTAGTAAAAAAAACTACTTTAAGTGAATAGAAGAGTTATGCAGAGTTCAAATGAGTTCACGGCTGGGAGCCGGCACATGAGACAATGCACTAGGTGCGCTTACTTTGCTTGACAAAGTAAAAGCAGATTTATTTCAGAAATATGCGAAGAACGTGCTAGTCCATTCGTACAATATTTCTACGTCCAACATAACCGTTAAATTAATGGATACAGATATAAATTCATTTTTCCTCCGAATCATTGAAAATATTATAATGCTATCATGAGCTTAAGCTTAGAACTAAGCAGCCAAATCCCTCACAACATTCTGCTATGTTTTTTTATTTTCGTACAGGTTTACGGCTTGTGTACTAAAACCAACGCCTATTATTGCGGATTTCTATGTATTATGGAGATATAGATAAATTATTCTCATTATAGATCAAGAGAACCAATTGCAAATGAAGTATATTCAAAATTGTGCCAAATGCCTTCGATTAATTCTTGACTTTTCATTTTTCTTACCATGGAAAACGAACACAGTAAATTAAACCCCTTCCGGGAGACAAAGCTGACTGAAATGGAGAGTGAATTGATCAATGAGATATCAAACTGCCTCGAGCAAGGATATTGTAACGTCAGTAAATATGGCAATGGATTTGAGAGGGAATTTGTTTTTCTCTCCAAGAGGCCGAATCATTACCTACGGCCAAAGAGATCAGGTCGTTGATTGAAACCCATAGCCCATTCATATGTGATCTCCTTTCCGAATACAGCTTCCCCGATTAGTTGATTGGAGATAATTGGATTTATTAATCTTAATGAAGCAGAACGCCTGGGAGATTATCTGGCGCTGCACAATCAATTTCAAGAACTCTCAATTCCATCTCACCACCATGCGAAAATCTTCAAAATTCGTTCATTAAAACAGCTCAAAAATGCACAGGAGAAATGAGATTTACCAGCTTTCGCAAACGGATGTTCGGCAGTGTTAACGTGAAAAGTAAATAGTGTGTTCATCATCCATCTCACATAATGCACATATGCTGGAAGCAATGCATCCCAGCACTTAAACATTGTGGGAAGAGTATTACTATTTTGTAATATGTTTTAAAAAGTTAACTTTCATCACAATAAGAGTGACAACGAAAATATGAGTGTACAACGCGATTTTCTACTTAGAAATTCAACGAAAGGACGAAGTCAATTTACTCATTTGTTTGTGAATGGAAATACATAAATGCACATAGATCGATGAGAAACGAAATGGAAGCCCTAAAAACCAATACGGTTTGAAAAATAAACCAGAATAGTAAATGAAATTTAATGACAATTTAAGTAGAATGCAAACGTAACGACACTAAAATGACTAAATATAATAGAATTCAGTGTTTCGCATTGCGTACACCTGGAATCGGGAGATACACAGAGACGAGGTAACAGGCGCTGTATGATGCTTCAATAGATAGTGAGGAGTCAGCAATACTCGACATAGAGAATATTTATTTGAGAAAAAGGAGGACCTATAAGACTATAAGACTATAAGACTTTCCCGAGGGCTAAAATGGCAAAAAATTATGCATCAAAAATACGTTATCATTATGTAGAAATCAGGTAAGAGCAAAATGAGAACAATTGTAAATTGTTTACTATAAGCAAAATAAGATGGCGACTGACCAAGAAAAAGTCAGTCTAATGCAAACAAAGGAAAATAAATACAATAAATTGTCAAATAAACCTGGAAATTAAGGTCTTTAAATCATCAAAATGAGGTTTTATATTCCTTTTCTTGTACAAACATAACTGAAAAAGAACCGGCCATCTTGTACAATCGACTGAACGGAATTTTAAAGCTAGGCATTGAATTTTTGGTGCACAGCCATTAAACATTCTAACTGTTGGCCATTAAGACAGAACAATCTAGAGCTGAAAGTACAACTCTAGGTTAAAGTTGATCAGATATCAAAGCATAAAAGTTAATAAACGTTAAAAATAACTATGTTGTCCCTCTAGTTTTCGCAAATCCCCATGAATGCACTACACCACTGGAGTATTTACGCCAAGGGTGTATAAATATAGAGGAGTTAAGAAATATGACTCTGAAATTGAAGGGAAAAAGTGTACCTAACATGCATATAAATTGCACGCCATTTACCATTTATTCTGAGAATTTCGAGTACTCGAACAGAGAAAAAAACAATGCTGTCGCCAATTTCTCCGAAAGCATCTTTATAACCCCCCGCAAGGACATAGTTCCCACTTTGTTGAATTAAAATTCAGTCTCCCTTGTCTCGCAATGGACAGAGGAAGAGACATTAAGGAGAAGCGGAGGTGCCTCGGGGCTGAAATTGGATTAACGCCTCATCCAAATGACCTCTGTAGCGGCCCTAGGGGGGGATCCGCAGGCTCACGGAATTAAAAGAGACTCCCCTCAGTTGCGGACAGAGAGTGTGGGCCGCACCAGAGGGATGGAAAGTGGGCGTGTGGGGCGTTTTTCTCCACCTACCATCACCCTTCGGACTTCCTATGCTCCATTCAGGGCCGGCGGAACGGAAAGTAATAGGGTGCAGGCCCTCGCAAAAGGCAGAAGTGGCAAAGCGTCTAAGGCACGGGTGGTCGGACTCGAGCTTCGCCATTTATTCCGGGGGGGGAAGGGGTTCTATTCCCCTCGCTTCCACAGGGGTTGCGGGGATTCAGGTGATTCCCTGCATCGCACGCAAGAGCGCGCCGGGAGATAAACTACGTTGACGCAAGCACGGCGACTATTTCCGTAGTTTAACGCTACGAATGGCTTTAAATGGCCCAGGAAATTCGGTCAGAATATATTTTCCTTCTCTCTCCTTTATTTTAACGATATTTCCACTCGACTTCGGGCCCTCAGTTATTTAAGGATTTTATAAAAGCGCATCCCAGATCATCGTCTGAAGAATTGAGTTTTTAGCTAAAAAATAATGAATTATATTATAAAATTAATGACGCTGATGATTTTCAAATAATCTGATCCAATTATGCACGAAAGTAAAATTCATGGATAATGGAGTAGTAAATCTAATAAAACCAGTATTTATATCAGGTAAGAAGCCTTTTCTATACGAAACAACATAGTTTTCTTACAACAAAATCTTCCCATTGGTTTCCACCAGGCCCCATGAAGCTGTGGTAACCCGCTCTTGAGCAGACTGCTTTCACCCGGCACGTGACTGAGGAGTCAAGTGGAGCGTAAAACGGTTTTCGTCCCACGATAAGCACTGCATTAACTTTCTCCGTCCCCGCTCTGATCTCATCCCAACTAGCCGAAAGCCACCATGCTCGCGCAAAGAAGAAACCTCAATACCTTTTGAGGGTAGCTCTTGAAAGTTCGATCCGTTCATAATGGGTATTTACAAGCTATCTGAACTCGTCACCAGGACGTAGAACGTTGGAAAATCTGACCTAGCAATCAAATTCACTATAAAGCGTGGTCATAAACATTTTCATATAAAGGATATTGTAACATAACATAAACAAGCCACCATATTGTTTGTATGTAATTTCAAACTAACAATGGTAGTGAGGGACGGGGAGATTGTTGTGAAGGGAAAAAGGGCAGTCGTGTATGGAGAGAAGGAGGAGGCAGACGTGTTTTGAAGAAAGATCGGGAGAAAGACTAAAGTAGCGGTGTATTGAGAGAGCAGAGGAAGAGATACGGCAGAATTCAAGATCGGCAGGGAGAAGAAGAGAACGCAAAGAAAAGTAGGCGCCTACGAGAGGAGAAGAGAACGGGAGGAAAGGGATACGAAGAACTCAAGATCCACAATGGTGCAGTACATGGCGGTGGTTCAGTGAGTGGTAGTACAAAATATAAATGGGATTGTGATAATCATGGTGGCTTTTTGATGTTGGTTTTTTTTTGCTCCCAAGTATTAAAATATAGAGCTGGTTTTTTGAATTGTACTAAAATTATTTGTTTGGTTAGTAGTGGATATTCTCAAAACGTTACAATATAAAAACATGGAAAGTAAAAACCAGTAATAAATACAGTCATGTCCTCATAAGTTTCTTTAGAAATATTTAATATACATCATTTACTAAAAGCTATACGATGTAGAAACTAAATAAATCAGACGCAAACATTATATGCATAATCACATGTTAAATTTTAACTCGTCGAATGCTAAAAAGATATGCAAACATATTGTATTCCATGACTAGTACGCATTGAACGCAAATAATCTTCTAAAATAATTTTTAAGAAAACATTTTGTACATAACAAAGCTTTATAGAAACCTCACAGATAAATATACATCATCTATGGCGATACTTTTCAAATTAAACGTTAAAATGAACAGGTTAGGTACACGCAAGGCGGCATTAAATCCCCTAACGCAAGCTTTTAAGAAACAAATTAGTTGAAAACCTTTCTTATAAGCTAATATTTCCACAATCCATACTCATTTAAAAGAATTTGGCAACACCTAGCTTAACATTCTTTTCCACCACGAAGTTAAAGTTTTTTTAAGAAAAAGGACACCAGAATAACCTAGCTAATTTCTAAAATTATTATTATTTCCTCGATAGGCGATTGGAAAGCCCTTCCAAAAAAATTTAAACGGCAAAACCCTATACTCAAATATCGCAAAAGTTACAATAAGGAAAAATAAAGTTATGAATGCTGCAAACATTAAAAAACGTCTGTGATGACTTGAAGCATATATAGCATACAGATGGCATGAAGCATATCAAGCATACATCAAGTGAAAGCAAAAGTGAAAGTTTTATAGCATGCCAATTGGTTATATCTTGGATTCGTAGAATTCAAAATCATGTAATGGCAGGAAATAAGATAATAATTGAAATAAGAAACTTCGCATCGTATTCAAGTTACATCTCTTATCATAACTAACTACCTAAATAAAAATAATCCATGATTATATCTACCATTTCCATTTGTGCGGGAAAATCTATGCATTTTTTTCCCAAAATCAAAGTAAAATCTACCAAATCACATTCTAATGTAAGGCAAGTACTTCGATTTGATAAATGCATCAGCTCCATAATCACAATTTTATTTAATGTGATGAGAATTACGTTTTTAAAACATTCACTTAAACCTTGACATTTGAGGGAAGTCAAAATAGACTATCTTCAATAACGACAATAATCTGAAATATATATTCAATTATTTTCTATGGAGTAAAATGTTTTGAGACACAGGTGCCCGTCCATGGAACCGTCTCATATAATAGAACCGTCCAGGTCCAGAGTCACAATTTTATTTATTTTGAGGGGAATTTCCTGTTCACAACTTTTACGTATACCTTGACATTGTTAGGGAAGTCAATATAGCCTATTTTATATAAACATACAGGTGCCGAACCGTATACCCGTCCTTATAGAACATCACATAGAATAGAACCGTCCATAGACCCAGAGTCGCGACGCGTCACCACAAAAATTATTGACTGCTAAGAGGAAAAGGAGGAAAACATAAGTACGTCACTTCCCTCCAAGGGTATTAACAAAAAGGCAAGGACGAGCCAAGGATGGGTAACGAGGATTGTGTCAGGGGAGGAAAGAAGAAAGATGAACCGTGGGGGTGGGTGGCGGAAGGTCGTAATTTTCTCTGCGAGGGAAGACTGTTGAGGGAGTGGGATCTGGGAAATTAAAACTCCTCTACGTCATCCTTTTCTTCATCTGTCCTTATCTTTCCTCTCTCCACCCCCTCTTCTTTCTCTCCATGGTAACTCCACCAAGCGTCGTCCAAATCCGCATTCACAAGAACGTAAATTGGCGTGACTTGACTCAATAAGAACCTAACTAATTAATGATGAATTAAGTTAATGACAACACATATCCACGGAAGTAAAGAAAAGTGAAGTGCCGGTTGCTGTATATCACGCACCGGAGAAAATAATACCTGGTTGAAACGTGTCAATGGTAAGTCCACCAAGCACAATTTTAATCCGCGTTCACAAGAACGTAAATTGTAGTAAATTGGCTATTAAGAATCGCACAAATAAATGATCAATTCAGTTAATCTCAGCACATACCCACTGAACTAAAAATAATAAAATGCCGTTGTGCAACGGGCATAATAGCATTCTAAACCAGAATGAAGTCTGTCCGAGACATCTAAACATGGTCGTCTTACACCTACTTTAAGTGGAAAAGTGCACAGTATACGACTGAACGAAATAGTGTATTAGAGGTGACTAACTACGGAATCTAAGTAATTTATCATTCTAAGCCGCAATTTCAATGTATCAGCTGGGAAAAATTCAAATACGCGTATTTCCGTTGTATTTAAAAGGAGAAGAATTAAAGATGCCATTATAAAGATGGCCAAATGCTTTTCTCGGCTTCACACCTACATCTATGAGGTAACACGCGCCCAAAACAATGATACGCGGTCAGACCAGAATCTAGTAGGTGGTATGGACACGAATATACTGCAATATAGCACAAAAGGTACTAGGAAGTGATTAAAAAAAAAAAAATTTAGCGCATCGACATATCTTGGATAAGGGTTTAGAGGACATATTTTGCATCAATTTTTAAATCTAATTAAATGCATTCAGCATAGTGATCGACTTTTGATGTTTACCCTCAGACAAACTATTATCTTTGCTCCCGGTAATTTCGAGATGAATTTAAGATTCTCTACACGTACGAAAATGCAAAGTAAATTTGATCTATTTTTAGTCCTTTTGAATAAACTGCCGCTCTCTTAGAGATTTCAACTCTCCAAAGTTACGCCAAGTTTAGTCGAATTATGTCGTTAAGAAAAAGGTAACCTCCACTAGATTTTTCTTATCTCTCTCTATCTCATGCCATAGAGTCACACACATACATCGCAGTATCCTCGTGCCAAAATTTACTTTAACGACGAACCCACTAAAGGCTCAGCAGATAAAAAAAAAACCTTCCCAGCCCACCGAAAATTCCCCTTTGAAGTAGTGAGGAGGAAAAAGCCTCTTTTGATTTCGGTTGTGACTGCTCAAATGAGATGGGAAGGGGATCACGGACGGTGCAGAAAGCAAGTATGAGAAAATTAAGGGATCGTGGGGTGAGGAATGAGTTTTATAAGGTTTCAAGGGTGGAAACCAGGGGTGGTCAGAAAATGAAATGATTGCACATATACGCTGTGCCCTTTGAGATAAAGACAGCCGGTAGGGGAGTTTAAAGGAGAGTAAAATAATTATACGCATTCTTCAAGCTAGGTCTGTTCGAAGAGAGATTTTCACCCCAGAACATTGACGGATAGAATGAATCGATAAGTCTTGATTTTGAAAATAGATGTATCGAATACTATTCGATTTGATACGAGGGTCGTTCAATAAGTCCTAAGAATCTGCGAGAAATTCCTCTCATAGAATCAAAAAATAATGTTAACGAGAAAGCAGCACTGGTGGCCAGTGAATTTTTTTAAGTTTCAGCTGTACCCACCGCATACCTTCATTGTTGTTACCAATTGTTTGGAACAACTTTCATTTGCTTGTAAAAGTGGATGAAAGGAGGGTTCGTGCAGTGACCAAACACTTGTTTTTGAAAGGGTTAACGCAGACCGAAATCAAAGCTAAATATCTTGAATTTCATACCATATCTGCTTTTGTGTTTGCAACTATTCACAATTGGGTTAATGAATTTTAACCTGGCCTTGCATCCAAAAAAATGAACATCGTACCGGACGTCCTGTGGTAGTGTCTTTCCCCGAAATGATTGGCAAAATCCACGATATGATTTTCAGTGGTAGACGAATCAAAATGCACGATGTGGGTCAAGACACAGGAACATCGTAATCAGCAATTGCTTTCATTTTGCTAGAAAATTTGGGTGTGAAAAAAATTTAGTGAAGATCTCTGCCGCGTTTGCTCACAGCGGAATGTTTTGGCGGTTTTTCTCCGCAATCCTGAAGATTCTCCGCGTCGATGCATAACTTTTGATGAAATACGGATTCATCACTACACGTAAGAGGCAAAAGAAGAGGTAAAGCGATGGAATTTTGAGGATGAACGGGCTCCAAAGCAGTTGATGATGGTAAAATGGGTCGATCTGGCCATGGCAGCGATATTTTGGGATGTACTCGGAATAATCTACACCAATTACTTGAAAAAGGGAAAGATAATACCAGTAGAGTGTTAGGCATCGTTATTGGACCAGTTGTTGTTAAAAATCAAGAATAGCATCCTAATTTGAAACAGAAATTGTTATTTCTTCAACATGAGAATGTACGGTTGCACACCAGTCTAGATGCAATAGCCAAAATTACGGAATCAAAGTTTCAAATAGTAAAAAAGTCACCATATTCACCAGATTTGACCTCTGGTGACTCTTTTTATTTAAAAACTTGAAGAAATGGCTTGATGAACAATTTTTTTGTCTAAGGAGGAGATCATCACCCAAACTAATGCCTATTTTGAGGATATCCCGAAATTCTACTTTTTGGGTGATTTAAAATGATTGGAAAAGTGCTTAGAAATTTTTTAGGGCTGTAAGGAAACTATAATGAAAAAAATAAAAGAATCAGCCCAGTATAATTTGTTTTTATATCTGTTTCTAAATACTTATTCAACGACCCTCGTATGCTGAAGATTTTTATTTAATATATAACAAATCGCTCAGCATTATTTATTTACACTTTTATTTTAACTATATTACAAATTGATTCTATTCTTAATTGAATCACTCATAGTAATTACAATTTACCTCACTTAATTCATGCCGTAAAACATAAAAATCATTCCCCAAATCAACAAGCACAGGATGAACGATGTGACATCAAATCCGTAAGCTTTCTTCCACGTTACATCGACAGCTTTAGGTTATAACCATTGCGCCTTTAAGTACCATTCACTTTTTAAATTTCCCAATATTAAGGCATTAGTGCTTCGTTTCACCGTCACCATTCCCCACATCGGCAAAAAATTATGAACCAGTTTAGTCATCGATTATATTTTAATCTGTCCGTTCCCATATCTAGCGTATCAAGACCGATCTCAATCTCCGTCTAGAGACGTCTCTCTTTAAGTGTGGTTTAAAGCTTTTAACCCTCAGTAACGTCCAAAATACGAAGGTTATCAAACCATATCATAAATATTCCTTAAGGTCCACAACTCACTACCTTACCTCACTACCGTGCGCAGTACTCGGTCCGTATAATTTCTTTTCATTTGAGACGGTATCCGTGGACAATGTACATTGAATCGTGTATATCACTCCATAAATAATTTAAATAGACACAACATAGTCACAGATCCAACCAAAGAAACTACCTACATCGACAGGCATACCCCAGTTTTAGCACAGCAATCAGAAAATTTGTCTTTAACTTCATGAACAAAATTCAATTAGCCACCCTTTCCTGGGCTCATTCCGGTTTTCAGAGGAGAAAAATAACAAGCTGCATCAATCGTGCCTAAGGGGTGCTTGGAAATCATGTGAATTGGGAATTACCACATGGTAAAGGAAACGTGTAAAATGAACCACGAGAAAGGCAGCGTTTGAATGCGGAGAGAGGAAGGAAAGAAAATGAGAGGATAGGACTGATAACGACAGGTGGAAGTGAAGGCATGGTGATCAAAAGAGACTCCTCTGGGGGCAAAAAATTCAACTAAGTTTCAGCGCCACAATCATAGAAATTCGATGTCTTGAATTGAGAAATACACAGTAAGAATCCCTTATTTCAATACCTGGTCTGTGCATCTACGGAGAAAAACACAATATAAAGCTTGTTCTACTAGTCTTCTACCTTTACCTCTGCGCTGCACGACAATTTAGCACGAACAAATATAATTTACTTTTTCTACCCTTTTCTCTCTCGATCAGAGCTAACGTTCTGAGCTGCTAATTTTCATGATAATTTGAAAAATTCTTTTATATATGCTCTACCAACTAGATGTATTACTTCACCTGATTATGTACTGGATTCCAGTGATTCAAATTCTTCCTCTAGATTTGGAACGTAAATTGAATATTTGTAATTAATCGAAAATTGGCACTGACTCATATTGCATATAAATAAATATTTTTCTTACAAATTTACCTTGTTTTTAAACTTAATAAAACGAGATTTATTCCAAGAATGGCCTTGATGCCACTTATTACGTAGTCTTACATATCATATCTCCAGCCTAGTACGCAAGTTAACCAGTGAGTTCCTTCAAAGAGGCGTGAGGAATAAGTCCCAATTAGTTTCTACGTTATCATATCATTTTGAATCCAATATTAAACAACGTAAAAGCACAAGTTGTATGAAAATGGAAAGTAATTCCAAGTCGTTCCATATTTAAAAATGCGTAACTAGTAAATCAGATTACTCAGCACCCCTGGCGTCAATTCTAGCAAAATAAGTTGCATCAGGTATATCTCTAGTTTAGACACTCTTTAAACAATAAGCTATAGAATAAATTTCCAAAATGATTAATCACACAAGTCGAACGCAAAAATCTGATGCTATTCATACATAGCGCCAAAATATTACTGCCAATCACACCCGATGACCACTGCAATTTGGGCATCAGCATTCGACGTCTGAAAAATTAAACCTTTAAATACGCAAGGAAACCGGAAGTACAACTTACTCCGCCTAAATATATCGATCACTTTACCGGCAGGGTAGCGAATTTTGAAAAACCATTTAAATACGAGATGGGTCTCACAACCGATAATCTGTTTTATTCAATAAGCAGGATTTCAGTTCACTGTCCAACCCTCGCCTCATGAGTACGTACTATATTATGCTCCCTCATTTGACTCCGATTTCTCTTTTAGATTCACGCCCACACACGTCAAGCGTATTTTTCAGCGAACTCCCGGCTTCCCTACACCGCTCCTTAAGTTTTCTTTGCTCCTCAGTCAGGCACTCCTCGCTATCTCCCCGTTTTAAGGGCCTCAGAGGCACAGCTTTTGTTCCCATCACGGCTCATTTCCGATTCTGGGAAAAAGCGTCACACTTATTATTCTTCTACTTCCCACTCCCGTCTCCCTCTGGAAAGAATCGATGCGCAAGAGGTCATTGTAGGCGTTTAAGAGTCGGAATACTTTAGCTTCTTCCTTCTTGTTGGGGCAAATCGAAATAACAGTGATATTTTCATGTTTCTACTTTTGAAACACGGAGATATATTCACTGTTTAATGAGACAGTAAATGGAATGGTTGCGCTCAGGCGGACAAATAATTTTTTTTATTTTGTGTCAAGGATTTTTGTAATTCAGAGAAAGCAGTTTTTATTTCCATTACCCAAGTGAACTTATTGTAATACTAAAAGACACTGAAGTTAAAATCGCGACAGTGAAACTTGGTTCGAATGAAGATTTATTAATTTTAGCGGAAAATTGCTCCTCGTTATTTAAATATGTAATATTAATAATACTCTTTAAATTTCGCTGAAACTCGCTAACATCTTCTAAGATTTTACAAGTGAACGTAATTGAGAAGGAGATACTTAGGTGTATGCTTTCCTTATATATATTATACAATCTCCCATTTCGCAAAACTTCTTCCTAAAATTTCTCGATCCATAAAATACGTCGGCGTCATTTGTTAGGATGACTTATTGCCTATTTTCTTTTTCCATTCACATATGTTTTGTTCTTATTGCAATTTTTCTGCCTTTTTATTTCAGTTCGTTTTTGACCAGAATTTCTACATGGTGCTAACTTTACATTGTTCTAACCTAGAATATGTACCATATTAGTAAATAAAGATATTATGTTCCCAATATGAGTGTGTATATGCCGTGTTCAAGGGTTTCATACAGCGATGCGAGCTTGGTGGGAGTTCAAACGATCGGCATGACTATGTATGTATTTTTTAATTACTCAATATGTTTTTATTATGATCGCATGAGGGAACCTGTAGTGTGCTGAATGAATCATCCCTTACCAAACACCCCAGAAAGAGGTTGCAGGACTTTGCAGAGTTAAAATTTTAGTAGCACATAAAATAGAGTAAAAATCCAACGATCGTAGCCTTTCCCGGCTAATTAAACTTTGAAAATCTTCTCAAATGCTAACGTTCCACATCGTAACTATTTTTGGTTTTATGTGTAACGTTGAATTGCGAAGTCACATCTGTTCATTCATAATTTTTATTTTTCAAAAGTATAAATAGCCATTAAAAAATTGCTGAATGACCTCATTTGTTGCCAGATAAAAATATCTGTGAAGAGGGTGCGGTGTATCTTCTTAAATATTAGTGGTTGATGAATAGAGAGAATGTGAATGAACTCCATTCTAAGTAAGAGAAAGAAGCAGAAGGGCAAAATGAATAGGCATTCCCTTTCCCACCTCACCCCCTCTCGCCGCAAATACGTGCAAGTACTACGAGTGGCGTGCGTCACGCGTCCGCAAGCTAGGACGACCTCTTTTCACCCGCCACTGTCCACTCCCACACACAAAGGGGACAAACAAAAGAATACAGACCCGCGCTTCCCTGCCAGAAACTCCATTACGATGCGCGACGTGTTCTGAGTTGGAAGCCTCCAAACTGTTAAACTTCCCTTGCACTCGCGTGGCGCTAAGGAAGGACCACTCGTGCAAGCGGCGAGTAGCCGGCGTGCCTTCACATCCCAGCAGCCCCTTCAATCTTACACGCTCCTCCAGCAGAGCAATGACTATCATCACCGAGAGGGCTCGGTAAGTGACTCACGTAGCGGGCTATAACAAACAGGCTTTTTTGTTGTCGATTGCGATAGGCTAAGACAAATGCAGAGACACGTATTTTTTTCCGATTAGTCAATTCGTCTCCTACGTCCCAGTACGTCTCCTACGTAAGTATTCCCAGCGAAATATCGGTGGACTTCACCTTTCATCATCATTTATATCATACCCTGCGAGCAACCTGTAGGGCGTTTGGCAGGTGGTGATCAATCACCAACATGCAACATCCAAGAGTAACACCATATGCACACCACACGGTCATAAAATATTACTCATAATAAAACAGAAGACTTAAACATTCATGAAAGGTTAGATTAAGTTATATTTTATTTTGATGACATATTATTTGTATTTCAATGGACACTTGTGAATTTTTGCAGCTGTAAAATGTATCCAACTATTTCCCTCTGCACAAAAGTATAAAATGTAAAAAAAATAAAGTGATTTCTACATCTATTTCGATTACTTAATTACTTACTTCACACTCCAGAGACATGAACAATGGGAAAAGCTGATGAGGAAAGTCGTGATGTCTATGAGACTGGCGCGAACTGGAGGCGGATACTGAAGTTCAAATGCACGAAGAGGCTGAGAAACGAGGAGATGTACCAGGAAAGGATACGAACTATTTCAAGAAAATGGTCCTCTTCCACCTAATACAACCACGGTCAAAATGACTTTCTCGCTGAGACCGAAATTCAAGGCAATCTGCTTCTAAACGTCAAAAAACTGTGCTGTTTCCTACTATTAGCATTTAAATATAGATATAACATATTTATGTATAGTTGAATTTAACTTCATGAATATTATCATAACATTCACAGTGACGCGAATTCGCATTCGGACGGATCAGGATTACATGCTGTGCAATACTAGTAATATTTTTCAGTCGAAACAGATTTCCTTCGCAATGGAAAGAAATCTTTCACTTTTTTCATAAATCTTCCATTTCTTCATCTAAAAATACTCAAAAAATGATTGTGGCGTGTGTATCATAAAAATTTTGAGCAAAAATATAACCAGCACAAGATATGCGCCAAAAGATATAACGAATACATATAAATACATTTTAGAAAAACATAAAGAAATGATACTTGAAAAATACTAAGCCAGTAGCTCATATGTTTATAAAAAATAAATTTCAAACAAAATTTAATATTCAGCGTAGCCTTTTATAATGAAGTGGAACGATAAGAAAAGCAAGAGACCGGTCGTGAGTATATATAAGAATATCAAGAGGAACATCTGGAAACCGTGGACTATTTGCAGCCTTAGCGCGCGAGATTCTGGAAGAATTTACGCTGCTCAATATAACCAACTACGAATACCTTAACTAAGGGTATTTTCTGGAGCACGATGGAAATATGACACTCCGTTTGTAAAAATGTGGAATAAGCATTTTAATTTCTTCCTATCTCATGTTTGTGGTTACTTTGGGCTTGAAAATATTAATTAATTAATAACAGGAAATGGTGAGTAATTTTTCGGTATTTCTTCAAGACATCCTGAGAGAAACCTTAAAATTCGATTTACAAATTCAACCATGAGAAGTAAAATGTGAATTATTTAGCGAATCGCTAAATGAAAAGTTCTATGAAAAATATGTAACCAGACTCTTCATTGATTTGTTCTTTTAAAAGTTCACAAAATGACAGCGGCAGCACCAGATTTATCTATGGTAAACATGGATACCGTCAAACATTCACGTCATTCCTAAGAGTCAATTTCCTTCCAATGGACTTGAGCAGGCGGCATGATTTGAACTAGATACTATTGCAACGTTCTCGCCACGTGTATCCTTCCAAACAGGGATTATGAGGTGCTCTTAAGCATATCTTGGCGCTTAGGTACTTGCATTTGAATATTAAATGAGTGGGAGGACTTCAAAAGCAGCATCCCTTGATGGCGTCGTGCAATAGAGACTCGTACACCCATCATCTTGTCATTCATCCACGTGCCAATTCAGACGCACTGCAAGCTAGATTAAGACGCGACAGCAATCGATCAAAGTGTAATTCTCCAGTATAAACATATGTACAGTGATAAGAAATAAATTATCGCAATTAAGAGCGGGTTTTACATCTTCGGGTATGAATCTGTGAGGGAATGAATTCAGGGGTTAACGAATTATTCAACTACACGCAATGAGTTTAACACTATCCTGAACTATTAAGCATTCCCCAAACCATCTAATGTTCTGAAGTTAAGAAAACCGAATCATTTGTTCCAATTAATGCTAACTATACATATCAAAATTCGGCATTAAGGCTTAATGATATTACGTTCATGTATAAATATGCCTCAAGAATTCCTTTCCAGAAGATATGAATACTTGAAATGAAAAAGTTATATATCAAAGAAGTTAAACTATTATTGTATGCATTAACCTAAGAATCAACAAAGAGCTGGTGTAGATTAATAATTTGAAATGCCTAATAAAGCAATGAAATTTGGTTAATATAAAATATTGTTTCAAAAATAATTCTTTTGTCCTTCTCTGGACGTAACGCTCAATTTACTTGAGTAAGGAGAATAACTCAAGGATTAAAATATCACTTGTTAAATGATAAGCAAGCATAAATCTACGTGACAAATAAAGTGGTAAGTACAAATTAAATTCACCATAGGGACACTGTAAAACGTTCGCTGAACGTTTTACTCTGTCACCATGGTGCGTTAGCGTAACCAACTTTCACACCCTCCTAACTCTCTCCTTCACCCCTCACTGGCCCTCCTCATTTAAAACTATGCGCGTAATTTAATTTTAATGATTTAAGTCTTGATAATGACTAAAGTGCAGAAGACATGGTTGGTTATTATACATCAGTATTGAGCGTACATGCAAAGTGAACTTTCTTTCCCTGTTTCATGAAGTGAATATTAGTTTTTCGACAAATTCATTATTCATGATATGGTAGTATGGGCAGAAATAAAAACACTTCCATCAAAGGCCTGCACCGCGAAACGAAGATATAGAGCAGGATGCATAGCACTAATGGCTATTTCGTAATTCAGAAGATCCCAGCGCAGCACGCACCAAAATCTGACATCAATCCCCAGAGTCTAACAGTCATTCCACATTCCCTTTTCGGCTCTTTGGGGACCCAGGAGCTCGACAAATAAATAGTGATAGGACAGGAGCGGAGCACGAATCTGGGTGCACACGAGGATTCGTGATTAGCATCGCCCCCATTATCACGGGGCGCTGGTTCCCCGGTCGCGTCGTCCGGAGCTGACTCCGACGAGATGAGCTGAGTGAACCGGGTGGCTCACTATGCCGGGAAAGGCTATAGCGACAGTCGAGGTCATTTTCGCGCCAGCGAGACCCGGGCAGTATAATAAGGTTTGAGGGCAACCGAACGTGGGTATTCTTCTTGGGCGTCATCTAGGGAACAGAGTTTCACGACCCATCCAACGGTCGGTGTACTGCGCTTGCGGTGCATACTCATCGCAACCCGAGAGTAAACATACACAAGAGTGATTTGCGGCTCCTGTGTCTGTGGCAAAGATTAGAAAGGATAAAATAATCGAGACAACGTGGTACCTCACTCATCTGGAATAATTAGGTTTAGCTTCTAATCGACGATACTGAAACCTTAGGGTTCGGGCTATCTGTGAAAACTCACTTCAGCCTGAATGTATTTATAAAATAAAGCATATAAAAAATATGACGATTAATATATTTTTAGGCACGCAAATTAATAAATTTCTCTATAGAAGAGAAATCTAAATGCCAGTAAAAGTAGGAAGGAAATATATCTTCAAAAGCGGTATTTTGATAGTCTTAAATATTCATAAACACGAAGGAGTACAAGGTAATAGAGTAGGAAGAGAACCAACAGAGGCCAAGAATCGACAGGGATTAAAAACAAACAATTTTCTCAAAACATTTCTATAATTTATAGAAGGTTTGTAAGGGAAATTTTCATTCAATATCGTACGCGCTGAAGGAAAAAGATGAGGAGATATGAATGAATGTTCCAAGTTTTTTTCTGGTGCTCACTCAAAAAGGCTTAGAACCATAACATGAGGTATTTATTCGAAAGTCTGATCTGGGGTCAATCTCTTAAGAGCGTCGGAAATTGACAGCGCCACACACCCATTCATAAAACCTACAAATGTTCTATCTACCTTTCGCCAACCGGTTATATGTTTATTGAACTATATCTCTAAAGTATTTAAAAATATGTCTAACTATTCTGTCTCACTACGCTGGCGAATTTTTACCGTAATATAAAAGAGGCATTTGAAAATTTTAATCGAAAATCTATGTCACCACCGTCTTGTGCTTGAAATAAATTTCGAAATTGTTTTAATTGAAAGGATTTTTTATTTTCCAACAAATATTTCACTTTGTACTCTAAGACCTCCACGATATAGCTCTTTTTCAAATGGGAAAACAATCCAAACGCTTAGTTAAAGTGAAAAATAACAAAGGTGAGTTTAAAAGAATAGTTTAAAGATATGAGTTTCCCAACCACAGCCCGACATGCCACACTTGACAAACATCAACCCTCTATAATTTTGTTTATTAATCATATATGCCGTGGTAACTTCATAAGCATTACTTAATTTTAAATGTTCATTAATTAACTACATTTAACATAAATATTCACTATTTCGTAAATTATCATCACCATTTCTGCGATTTGAACAAAGCACCCACGGATCCAATTTTTAAAATGCATACATGATCGTCTATGGTATATGGTATAGTATTTGAAGGAGGCAACCGGAGGGAACGGTACGGAAGGAAAGGTCGGGGAGAGTCCCGGCGTCGGCATTAGCATGCCATTAATTACAGGCTTCAAGGGAACCACGTCTTTACGTTCTATCCAATGGACGGAGTTCTGTACTTCTGTCCTCCACAAAGCACGAAAATAGGGTTCGGGAAATCTCTGAAAACTCTCCACCGCCTATAAATAATTATAAATTAGAATATGTGATAGCATATGAAAAGTAAAAATTTAAGACACGCCATTATTATATGAATTGATTACATTTAATTTGCAAGGCGCTGCTTTTAATTAGGTTATATGATCAGAAAATTTTCGTAAAGGGAAAGCCTAAATATTTTATATCCATAAAACATTTTCACCGTCCTCGTTTTCAAAGGATGAATTTATTAAGAGATTAATGACTCCTCGGTCCTTCATCATCCCTACAGCAAGTATGCCAGAAACGAAAACTCAATGGAACAGGAGGAAAAATATCTTTACGCCATAAAAATCATGTAATTGCAATTGTATGAATTTATTGTATCGCTAAAATGGAAATATGGACACATTTTTGCGTGATGAACTTATCTAAGAACTTAACATACCAATAAAGCCATTATAAGTCATACATTCAATTCTTTTATTCACGTGGGCATACGGTATTTTATGTGTAATAAAATCCATGTCCACGCAAAAGTCCGTGTTAAAACGTGACAACGAATATCTCATCACCGATAAGGGATGGCTACTTCTGTTTAAATGACCAAGTAGACGTGCCTAATCAAAACTTCTCTCTCAAACTGCTCTCAATCGAGTAAAGGTTTTCGGAAAGAATTTCAGGACATGAGTAAGCCTCTTTGTAGTCTCAAGGGAGTAGAGTACCGAAGCTAAGAGCAGCATTTATAATTTATCCGGGTCAGCGAAGAGTTCGGTTGGGAGTGGATACGAACTATTCTGAGGACGAGGCTCTTTGTAGAACAGTAAAGAATATCGTTTGAGGCTAAACAGTTTACATACCTCTCTTGGACACCAAACCGTTGGGGTCGTATCCTGCAAAGGGGCAAAATATAGGAGGCTCGAGGTATTGTAAGCAAGACATTGATGTTTTCACATCAGAGTTAAATGCCTGTAGTAAAAAAACTAAAATATAAAAAACTGTTTAAGTTTTTCCCGAAGAATGACTGGGATGAATCTTTCTCTGGATCCCCAACAGGTTAGAACAGGCAACATGCCAGCATAAACATACATTTCAATTCAGTGTCCTGTGCCGGTGCTCGGATAACCTAAAATCATTCCTTCCACCTACACACAAGAGTCATCAATGGGATTGAAAAGGTGTTCAGTCTTTGAAGGAGACTACAGAGATATCAGTCGAAACGTCGGCATAGACTGTTTTAACCCTACTGGGACCCCGTGAAAGATTCATTTAATACTTGGTGACAATAATTCATTCACACATCTAACGACTTGGCCATATCTTTCGCAGATATATTTTACTTCGGCCACTAAAATAGAGATCTCAGAATTATAAGACCTAAAAGACTCACAACTAGCACGGAAAATAGAGGAGGGGAGGAACAAAAGCATATGAGAAATACCAAAGAGAGAATTAGAGTAAATGAGAGTCATTTGGCTAAACAAGACGGTAGACCGAAGAGGGTCTATCAAAACATTCACATTTTGCTTTACTACATTGCTACATAAGATATACTAAAACTTGCTTTTGCCAAACATTAACATTTTCACTCGGAGACGTTAATTTTTAAGGAGCAGCACCGAAAAAAAGTCTTCTTAAACTAAGATAGAAACATTCTTAACGCCGACATCTAAGAGATGATTCTCGAAAGATGATGGTCTTCAAATCAGAGGCAGAAATATTTCCATCAAGCGTTTGCACCAGGAAATTATATGAGTCAAACAAAATGTCCTTAACTAAACTTATCTCCCGAGAGGGTTTCCTGAAATGAAATCATTCTATACATGATACGAGGGTCGTTCAATATGTAATGCCCCACATTTTTTTATAAAGCCATTGATATACATAGATCAATGTCCTTATCGGTACTTCACAATTGATGTTTGTTCTCTGCGCTGATGAAGTTAGACACCGTTCTAGCAGGTGGTGGAATCGTAATACGGCGTCAATATGTCGTCTCCATACGACTCACGTTAAAAGCAGCGTGCTGTTATTGAATTTTTGTGTACAGAAAAAGAAACCTTGGCGAAAATCCATAAATATTTTGTGTGCAGTGTATGCCAACGCTGCAGTTGGTAGGAGTGAAGTTGGGCGATGGATAAAGAAAGTAACAGCCTCGGGAGATGCAGAAACAAATCTACATGATCAGCCACGCTCATCATGGCAACAACTACAAGAGAAGAGCTTTTACCACCAGGGAATACAAGCTCCTCCAAAATGTTGGAGCTAGGCCTTAGAATGTAACGGGTACTACGTAGAAAAATAGGGCGTGGACAATACATGCTGATGCATATCGTCACCAAAATCTGGCTCTTTACAATGAATATTTTCTGAGAAAAAAATAAGGGGCTTTACTTATTGAGCGACTCTCGTACTATCCAATGCAAAGATAAAAATCATAATTTAAGAATATTTTATTACTAGCCTCTCTTGAAAAAAGAGACGCTGAGGGCACCAGTGCAAGATAAACTTACTCTTTCTTTAAGTGGGCTCCTTTTGATTTAAGATAGTATCTTTTTTCATAATAATAGAAACGTCAGGTATTTGGCAATCAACCGCTAGTTTAAGCCGAAAAACGCTTGGCGCACGCCCATGGTGGATGGTAGTTTGAATAGGGAGTAGAGAATAAACTTTAGGTGGGTTGATATAAATGCTGAAAGATGCTAAACAAAGTGACCAAATAGTACCTTAAGGCTCTGGGCTGGGGAGAGAGGAATTGAGCAGGGCGATGTTTTGGCACATTCGTAGGCGGGAATACATTGATAAAGTTTGCACAGTGGACGAGGTTGTCTCGTATAGATCGTACGACATGGCCCATCCACTAGCTTGCACACACCATTTCCCATCGAAAAGAAATAAATGAAGGTTCATCAATAGTGTGTTCTCAGAACGCCACGAATAAGGTCACTTTCCTCAACCGAACGGTCGACTGTTGAAAGAGCTTCCGTCCATCTTGAACGGGCTCCACCATATCATACGGTCATGAACAATTGATGAGATGGCGAGATACCGCGTCGAAGAAGAGCCTTCTGAGAAGAGCAAATGTATCAAAGAATGGGAGCAGCGGCTGTTTACTAATTCGACAGGGACTTATCGAAATAAGGTCAACGTAGAGCGTTGCCATGGTGACGTCTTTAAGCTACAAAAAGTGCGTCATCATCTAAACTCGGCCAAGAGTTCCTTTGATTGCAAAATTCCTGCAATATTTAGAGGAGTTGGTGCACTTTTAATTAAAGATGCAGCATCAACCTGTCATTAAGAATAAGAAATTTCATACATTCAAAAATTATAAGGGGCACCGGTGAAATATAATTATTTATCGGGAACGCAGTTAATTTTGAAGCAACATGTGAATACTCTATAGTTCCGAAAACACTTTTTGCAGTGCTCAAGTATGCGTCAGTAACTTGTGTGCATGGCATTGGGTAGATGCCTATTGAACATAAACGATTGATCACCAGAAGTTAAGTATGTTGTATACATCGTCTATAACTGCTGAGTATCTAGTTCAATTTAATCAAACGAGTAATGTTGATTCACAAATTACAGTTTGAAAAAAAGATGAAAGATGAATGTTCTGGAACAGTGATAAATACTTAAAGATAGGTAACATTGTCTCGCTAAAGTAGAGAATGGTAAATAATTTGATAGCATAAAATGACCAACATCCAACACCAATACCAAACAGGCACGTAGGCGAAACGGAGCTCTTTCTTCGCAACATTGGTGACGAAATCCAAAGAACTATTCATAATTTATATTCGCCCGGAAATAATCTAATCAATGCGAAATGAACTAGCTGTCGACGCACCCTAAACCTTAATACTACTAGTAGCGTAATATTTCTAAAATTATTGATGAGCAACTTTCAAAGATTCTGATATTTACAAAAAAAAATACTTGCCCTCTCCTCAGAATTTAAACATGGCTTTAAACGTCGCTCCTGTACTACTCACATTTTAGGACGCTTCAATCGATAAAATAAAGATGATTTAGTTTTTAGTATTTACCAATGCCTTCCCCCAGTTACGTTCTCCCTCCCTATAATAAATATATTGCCGGCCAACATCGGCCAAGAAAGGTTGGTGCCACTCAATGATTAGAAACTCAAACAGCAATGCGGAAGCATAGCCCATAAGTACCTACATAACAGTATTGACGAAAACTCGCGAGTATATTTACTGAATAATTACACTGTCCATTTCATGGGGACTGCATAGAGGAGGCCCAATTGCATCTAATAGAAGGTTTATTTCTGTTGCCACTTCGGTCGCATTTTAATTGGTTTTAAAATATGTCCGCGGCGCAGTGATGAGTGCAATGCGATCCAATTTTTCCAATATGTTGCAGTATAAAGTTTGTAATTGCCAGGAATAGCATTGAAAAGTTATGAATTCGCTAGATCACATCATCATGCGTATAAATCAACACCCCTTATAATACCTTATTTCCCCGTGACACTTGGATCATTTTTTCCGAAAGCGACTTTTGTAAACCCATTTAAATGCGCGGTGGGTGACAACACATTTTGAGATCGCTTTTTGCATCCTATTTTGTAATATTAGTGGTCCATTCATTCGACGTTCCTTTATTACTCTATGCACATTTGTCTCCATTCCCACTTAACCACTCCCCAAATTAGCATCCCCATGGTTCCCACCACCATTCATGCCCTCCGTGCGTTCTCCATCCCCTTCCTCCTCTTACTCAAGTAGCTAGCTTCCTGCCCAGTCCTCCGCCCCCCCCCCCCACACTGCGTTGCAAAACCTTTAACCTCAACACCCCGACTTCAATGCCGACCCCATTTAAGCCTTTCTCTCCAGCCAGTCTCTTTCACTACTCCGTAGCCTGTGATTACCCTGACACTCTGCCCTCTTAACCCTTGCGGGTAAAAGGCCCTCTTGACCCTGACTCCTTTTACGTATTTACTCGCGTTATTTTTGGCTCGTCTGAGAAGTTCCGCGCGGATATTTTTTTATCTCTTTCTGCGTGTTATGCTTCCCTGATTAGACATTTCCATAGTTTCTGTCTTCTAATTACGCAACACTCGTCTTGCATGTGTAGACACGTTACTTCGAAGTATTCCTTTCTTTAACGCACAGTATGTAAGCACTCTCTGCCTGTAAGCAACATTCATTCGTAGAATCACCGATGTGCGTGCAAAAGAGGTTAAAAACGTTTTGCCTTTTTCCGTGTTTTTACCGATAACTACACATCGTATACATATTTACTTAATGAGAACAATAATCTTATTGGAGAAGTAAGTATACATATAGAGATTAATATATGTGTATTTTAATTACTATAATAAAAGAAGGAGAAAACTGATATTTTAAGAGCGCAAAATTAATTACTGCATTCGTTTATACCAAAATGACGGAAGATTAAATGATTTAAGTGAGTTTCTGATTCGCTTCATGTGAATAATACCGAAGAAACGAAAAGACCAAATGCCTTGCTAACCTGTGCAAATATTGCAGAATAGACGATGAATTTCATACCACACAGTGAAAAACCTTTCCTCGCTCAACTCTGCATTAGATTGTTTTGAATGTATATTTTATACCGCAAATCATATATGAAATGGTAATTTTTGGGTTACCCTTGTCAAGAGTTGAAAACTTTTCTTCATCTTTTAATAATAACCCAACGTATTGAAATGTTTTGCTCATTATGTGCGTAAAATCTAAAAATCTCGCATATGTTGTGCGTCAATGTACAAGCAGTTTTGGGATTTAAAATATATTTAAAAAGAAGAATAACTATCCGGATACTCCTATTAGCCACTACTACAATTGAAATGGTAAAACAGAAAAATGTCTACACCAACCGCTAAATTAGTAACACTCCAAACGCATATCATAACAATTCTCATGCTAAGGTTTCACACATGCCATCATCTAAATTTTCCTCTTATACAGAACAAACACTTTCATCCAACAAACACTCCAACTTCCTTTTTCTGGGAATTAAAGATTTCCGGATCCCGTCATTCAACAGTTCATCCCCAATTCCTCACTCTCTCCACTCTCCTTAATACTCGCGCTCTTCATGCGAATAATTCTCACGTCTCTTCTTCATCATCACCAGTTCCGTACCAGTAAATTTTTTCCACAATTTCATCTCGGTTCTCACATGCCATTCTCCAGAACTGTTCACAAGAAGGCGCTTTAAGCCCCTTGGGCGACAGGGACCTTTCACCCCACGATCCACACCCGATATCATCTCTCCACAGTTGATATGTGACTTTGAATGGATTTACTCTGTTCCCCGTTTCGGAAACGTGTTCCCTGCCCAGGTCTTTCTTCATTACGTTTAAAAGCCAAATGATGCTCATTTCAGCGAGAAGAACCGTTAAAGTAAGAACGCCCAGAGATGAAGAGATTCCTCCAAAAGCCACATCCTATGGAACACGTTTCTTGTCATGAACAGGGATGCGGCTCCATTACATGGGTACATTTTCTGGAAAAGTGTACAAATTTCCTTATTCAGAAGCAAAAAAATGTTTTCAAGGATTCTACGAATAAAAAACAAAAGTGTAGATGGAATTTAAAAAACGCACTTAGAAAGTTCTACAAAGAGACACTTTATTAACGACCATATTTTTGGCACTCCTGTAATCATAACGGTACTGGTATCCAAAGTATCATTACCATGGAAGTTGCGAATTAATTAAGGTATCAATTAATCAATACGGGATCAAGGTACAAGGTATTATTACCTCGAAAACCATGCTCAGTGGCGTAATAATTCCAGATATTCATAGTTAAAATTTTTAGCTTTAATTTAGCCTTTTTCATCGTTTCACTTGTTTTTCAGTGTGTTTTTTGTGTTATAAAAGTAAAATTCGAGTATTCATGGCATTCGTTTGTATAAGGTTGTGCACTATGGACGATCTTCCTCCAAAATCAATTCTTAGTTACGCCATTAGCTATGAAAATGACAATTAATGAAAAGTTAATTGAAAAGGTTTAAAAACCATGGTGGGCAATAAAGCGTCAGCACGGGATGTACAAATTGCATTTTCTTTTCCTAAATCCTTCCTTCCTTTACCTTAATGCAAGCACACAAACGTTGATAAGTTGGCATGGAACGTTCGTAAAATTTGTAATATCAAACGCAACATCACCTAAAAGAATGGATTCATAAATAATTTGAGTCAAAAATAAGGCACTACCAGCGTATTCAGCGTAAGCACACTATGCACCTATCCTGTAGAAGTAGAGTGGAATGAACGAAGTATTATTATAACCTAAACCTTATTATCAGACAATTTCAAACCATTAATAAAATGATGTTTGTTTTGTTGTTTGAACCGATGATTTTTATAAAATTGGCAATTTTAATTTTAAAAATTCATTCCAAATAGGTAATTCAATTTGAGAACTCAATGATGAGTTCAATTTGAACACAATTGGATCTCATCGCTGTTTTTTACTTCCATTTGCTGATTTAAATTGTTATTTGTTTCCTTTCGTTCTTGTTTCTCTACTGTACTCTGGCCACACCACTCGAAAATATGTTGTTTTTCTCCTATTTATATTGATACTATATTGAATGCATAATAACTGTAGGAAATTAATTAATTAAATAAAATAATTAGAGATTTAGGTAAAACGGGAATAGAAAATAGTGATAAGAGTTGAGGGTGATGGAGAATGCATCTGGAAAGCATACTTTAAAATAATGTTACGAATGGTAACCATGACCATTTCATCAGAGTTTGAGGTTCAGTGCATGTCAATAAATATTTAAGGATCCTCCTATATAGTTATTGCTACATTTCAATTAGAAAAACCTTTTCATTTTGAAATTTTCAAGACTGCCTTTTAAAACTGGATTAGGTTTTCCTATATTGTTGATTTTACTTCTCAAATAATTAGGAACTGTAAACTGTACCACGCAAGCACCACTTAAAGATAATGTAATAGATAAATAAAATCATTTACATCATGAAAGCCCAATTGATTCATATAAATTAACTTTTAGTCTAAAATTTTTTAGAACATGAAACAGTTTATCCACGATTCAAGGATGAATTTAAACTTTCACGAATAAAATTCGTGCATAAAAATGACTACTCTTCGAACGAATACCCTCAGGACAAGTGATTCATAAAAACAAATTCGCTCTATCCTTTCTTTCCGGTATTTTTTCAGCAAGATGTGATAATTTCACTGGATTTACGACAGTGTTTTACAAGTATCCGATGTTTAGTTGCTCTAAAAAAAAACTTATTTGTGCATCTCTTGGAAACTGCATGACATGGGCCTGTTATTACTTAGCTCCCGATATAACTCACTGGGCGCAAATTGATTCTTGGCCATTCTCAGAAATTTGCAACAGCAAAATCATTTCACAAACTGATTGAATATGGAATTTTTAAACTTATCTGGCAATAACTGATGTATTTCGCATCCACCTCAAATTTTTGCGAGGAAAATCATAAAATAAATCAAAGAATCAGATCATGACGTTAACGACGATTAAAATATTCAACTAAATAACATCATATGCCTAAAAGTAACATCAGAACTGTTAATAGGAAAAATAAACACACACTAAGGCTCATAGAACAGATTAATATATGTTGAATTGAAAATGTACCACGAGTGAACGGAATTAAGTCACGAAGAAGTAGTGACCATACCTATCAGCAATTCTCATGCATTATCAATTCTGCTAACCAAAATATGGCGCAAATACCTAATTTGACAGAATTTGATGTTGGTTTTAAAGTTTTACTCGAAATATACTGGAAATGTTGAACTTAGGTGAAAATCAAACAACCCCACCAGATATCTTGATTTTTTTCATTAAAATACTAATAATTAATCATGAAAGTGAATATTTTGTTGAAAAAGCCTTATATTTAAGCCGGTTATTTCTTAACTTGCCATTATGCCTACAAACTCCAAGGGCATGATATTTTTTACCTACACTTAAAGCAAACTTAGAGGTATTGAAGTATAAAGGTAAGTAGGCAGAGAGCTGAAAAGGATACTTCAAACAGAGTAGCTAGCTGGTAAAAAGAGAAACGTCTTCAAAATATTACCTAACGTAAAAAAACACAGCATAGCTTGAAACCATAACACATCAAGGCCACGATAACTATGAAGTCAATCTTGCATTTATGAGCACTGGTTAGCAGAGAAAAAAATTACGCCTGTAGAAGTCTTAAACTTTCTAAAACTAATTCAAACATAAATGAGATATGAAAAAAACAACAAGTTCAGGGAAGTTTGTTCTCCTCATCATGCTGAAATCATGAGAGAATTTTTCAGCTTACATGAAACAAGCCATTCGACAAAAATTGGAACTACAGTGAGAACGGCATGGAAATTCATTTGCGAAACTCAAACAGAGACGGAAAATCACAATAATAACGCCAGAGAGGAGAAGGAGAGGCATGAATATAATTCCGCAGTGATCATTATTAACTGCGGAATAATGGAGTCACGCCCCATTGGCTACCCTCACGCACAACTCTCCTTTCCAAAGGCCAATTATCCCGTCAGTCAGGGGAAAGAAGCAACTACTGCTGCGTGTTATGGTGGCCGAGGGGGGCCATTAACAAAATTTTTAAAGGCAACCGCCCGCTTTCTTCCAAAGCCACACCCATTGCGTGAGCCAGGGGCCTTATGGATGGTCCTCTGCGGATTGCATCGTCCTCTGCGGATGAGACATCATCCGTGCCAGCACGAGCTTCCTCGCGTGCGTTGTAATTATTTTTTTAATACTCATATCCCCGCATGTAACTTCCTAGGGATCGTACCCCCTTCAAATTCATGACCCTGAGGCGATTAGTACCCAAGGCCAGTCGCATCAAAGCACGAAATGCATATGATATGTATACAGCATTTAGCAAAAATTATTGCCTCAGAGATTGATTTTTATGCATGTTCCTTAAACATATTATGGAGGTACTCATCGGAGTTTAACGGAAAAGGCAGTTAAGATGTAAATATCTTTGATAAAGGACAATTAGACGAAGAGAAAAGAGTTTACAGACTATATGGTATGTATCGTCAAGTGGTTTTCATAGAGGGAATCCCAATTGACTATCACGGATTTCATGAAATTTTCAGCAAATAAGAGCACAGTTTTATTTGATAATAGGTTACATAATACGCTCAATTATGCAATACCTGCAGAGGTGTGAGATCGTCATTTGTTTGTCACACTACGGGAGTGGGAATTTGGACAGATTTGAAAAATCGTACTTCTAGAAGTGTTTGCAGTAAAATATGAAATACCACCGTAACAATCAACGTTTACTTCTTTACAAGACAAGGTTATAGAATAATATTCAAAGGCTAATGCAATTAAAGAGAAGAAATACGTAGGTGTGAAAAGTTTAACTGATAGAAGATTTGAGTGGAGAGCTGCTACAAACCAATTGTTCGAATTGTGATGGTTCAATTAAAACGTAGTAGCCCAAAAATAGTCAAAAAATTAACACCTCAAAATAAGTTAAAGTTTGGAAGCGTACCTCTATAAATGCATGTTTAATACTCATAATAGTTTTGTTTCGTAACGCATGAAGCAAAACCTTTAACGTGAAACCTATTACCTATTTGGGTGCCCATTATTTTAAAAGCTGAGTGCAATATAACCTATTTTTACAAAAATAAACATTTTAAAAGCGGCATTTTCAGAAAAGAGACAATGCGAGGAATGCTCTGAAAGAAATGGCAGCCATACCGACTAATAGGAGTTGGGTGCTTTATGAGGCGAAAATCTGGACCCCTATGAAGCATTATGAGAATAGGCTGGAGTTGTTTCAAATGTGGGTTATGAAGGCTAATACGTAAGGTGAACAAAAATGGAGAAAACCGCAAACGAGGAAGGTCTCGAAAAGGTGGGGGATAAAACTTAAATCAGAATTGAGAAGAAGGCATTGCGTGTGGTAGGAGCATGAATTGAAGAGAGAGGGGATGTCTAAATAGGTGTAATGTAATGGAGATAGATACTGGGTAAGCGAGAAAGGGAAGGAAATTAAGGAACCGGGATCATAGTTAAAATGAAGAATAATCGGATTTATAAACTGTTTCAGAGCAAGGGGTACAAAATAAGAGTGATCTGCAAATTAACCATTTAAAATATCCTTTAATAAGAATATAAATTCATCAAATAAGTTGGACAATTTCTTTTCCCGTTTAAATGATATTTTAATTTTATAAAAATATTATGATAAATTGTAAAAAATGCATTCAGCACTATACTATGCTTTACGTTTGGCTAAGTAGGATGTAATTATGATTTGTCACCTGAATATGAAACAATGCTGCAAAATATCCGTGCCAAGTCCAAAAGTCATATATATATTTATCCCTAGAGAGAAACTTTTATTTTTCATTTGATAATTTATTTTATAGCAGTCATGAAATACTATATAAATTCCCCTCATCCATATATATCTAAAAACAATGCACTATTCGCGATGAATCTCGTGAGCCATCCTGATATAATGTTTGAAATTTGGAAAAATAACATGCTATGTTTTCGCATGACTGGGATAAATAACTCCGAAAAGCTTCAAATCCAGTATCACGGGGGCATAAATTATACTCTATCGGACCTAATTAGCTCAACACCTATGTAATAAATATTTGAAGAGGGGTGCATGCTTGACAACAGTTCTTCACTCTGGACACCGAGGGTCTATCTTAGCCAATAAGAGACTGACAAGGCTTTTCTTGTGTACACAGACCACAGCTAAATTGACCTGCACTCAAGAGTTAGGGTGAAACACCACTAGAACGGCTTTTGTAAGTTCTATCACCCAGAAAATAAATTGCGCTCAAAAACACATATAGGTAATTCAGGCGGTCAAGGCACTTCCGCGAGTTTTCGAAATATTTACCCATATTAATTGGTTTAAGATGTTTTATTCCTGTAAATAATATATAGTTTTATCAATCGCTTTTTTAGTTTACAACTGCACAGCACATCTACTACAAAAAGAGCGTATATGAGAAAGGAAAGTTAACAAGATATTTTAGTTGTGATAATGATCCGTAGAAAAAATAGCCATTAATTTAGCTGCCTATTCAAAAAATACTAATTAATATTCATTAAGAAAGACTTAGTAATGGATACCTCATCCGTTAGACATCAATTTACACATCTAATTCGCTCAATGTTATATAATGTCGCGAAAATATATACTCAAGGAATACCAGTTTTCAGCTCATATATGCTATTCCGATAATAGATGAATGGAAAATTTAGCAAGAATTACGAATCAACAGATAAAAAATAAATCACAGAACATTAACATCATCATTCATTCCTAATTTCTCTGCTGTACCTATTTGTTACTAAGAAAAGGCCTTGAAATACCGTATTTTCATTAAGCACTAATAATGATTGGCAATAAATGAGAGATTTCTTTGAAGAACTATTCTTGGTATATCGACAACTTATACCACTACGAGTATTGTATTCAAAATACAACCAACTGCAATTATGGGGAAAATTAGATCCTAGGCGCGCACAAGATATTAAGGACAAAAATAAACAAGAGCGCTGCAAATATCAGCGCAGGATCCTCTTCAAACATTCAAATGCGACATTCTGCAGTCGCATTGAAGTCAAATATTCGTTCATGACAACATTATAAAATAGAATTATACAGAATGATTGTATGCCCCCAGGATAGGGGAGAAAGGAAAAAAATATGCCAGGAGAAGACCCACTAGCCTCCCCGATTTAAAATTTCCAAATATAATGTCAAGTTTGTTTAAGCAGGGTTCCCACTCTACCTGAACAATGAAATTCACGGCTTTTTCCAGGTTTTCACGGTTATTTTTCACGTTTTCACGGTTTTTTTAAGGTTTTCAAGGTCTCAATTTTGCTAAATTCACGGTCCATTAATAAGCCAACAATAAGAAAATCACTGGCCGTATATCAACAGAAAATTAACGTACGCGAAAAACGCCGTGAATGTTAACGCCGCAATGAAAAGTGATATCTGTTATGACGTGATCTATCGTTTGCAAAATTCAGGGCCGACTAAAGGACCAGCCCAACCGCGCTCTTGCCCGGACGCCGAATACCCTTCGGACCTTCTTCCGTCCGGACACTCGAGGTCCTTTTTTAATTCCTCGCTGAGAGATTGTTTTTTGCGCACGTTGTTATTACTGCACAGTAACCGAATTTCCCCCACCCCAATATTTCTTATTTAACGGAAAATATTTTATTTAAATTGTTTATAGAATATAATAAATTGATTCTTTCTTATTCAGCGGAAAATATTTTATGAAAATTGTTAATAGAACATAATAAATCGAAAAACAATTTCATACACCGTATTAGCACGAATCTAAGACGAACACGATTCTAAGACTACCCTCCTTTTTTGGAACTCCACTAGGGGACAATTTTTCTTTATTAATAACGATACGATTATAAAATGAATGCAGAAAAACGATCAATGCTTAATTTTTTTTGCTAGATTGCCTATGTCCCAGGAAACGCAGGATTTTGGCGAGTAACTAAGAAATTCATTTAAGGTTTCAAAACAATATTTTAGATAATAACAGGAATAGTAGTACTTTATCAAGATGCATACGTCATATTGTTGATTCGACCCATGTCTCTTTCAAAATTCTGAATGTTTGCTCTCCACTCGGCATTTACACTGCTATTATGGATTTCAGTCAGATGTAAAAATTCTTATCCATCAAACACCATTTCCAGTACACGTATTCACGAGAGCAATGTGCATGTTGTGCCTAAAACAACCGCATTCGCCGGTGCAGTGACTGGTTGTGAGATGGATCACGAAGGCCAAAGATAGTCAATTACTTGAATTGTTCCTGTCTAATGAATATATTTTTAATACAATTGAGGTAGTGTGTAAAGCGTGAACAATGTGTTGTGCTGCATTGGAACATGGGCAAAACCCACTTGAAACACGCGCCCCCGGTGAAGAACGCGTCACCACGTGACCCTCCCCACTCCACCGGAACGCTCTCCTCATCTCCTCACCTTCCCCACTCCAGCCCGCTGCCTTCCCCTCACACCACGCGATTCCCCCACTCCCGCGTCTAAAAGCACACCTGGTCTCACACCTGCTCTCACACCACGAACCTTCCCATCCCATTCTGATCGAAAGCGTCACCTCGTGACCCAGCGAAGCACCCTCATTGGACGGAGGGAGGCCAGGGTTGGATATAAAAGACGCTGCCCGGACCATGGAAGGCAGTCGGGGTTGAGGAGGCCGAAGCTAGGACTAAGAGTGAGCATATCCTCATAGTTCCTACCACAGGCCCTCAATCGGCCGGATGCCCCGTAAACTGCGGGTGGACCGGCGCCGCACTCTGCCGGATGCCCCGTAAACTGCGGGTGGACCGGCGCCGCACTCGCACCCTCCGCGAGGAGCGCCCACGCTGTCCCAGAGGGTCCTCTCCCCGGACACCGCCGCCCGCCTGAGGTCATCACCCGCGGAAGCAGACGGAGGACGAGGCCCATGACCCCGCCGTAGCGCCTGGACCCGCCGCCAACGCCGGAACTCCGCCAGAGCTGTCGCGGATCCACGGAGATTCCCAGAGAGGCAGTTCCGGACAGAGCCGGACCCAGCCACGCGGAAGCAGCAGCCGCGGACCTCGCTTGTCCTTACAGACCCCCCCCTGTAACTTTCTGATACTAATAAACGCACCTCCGGGTGTTTTAAAATTCCTATCCCGGCCTTTCCTTTACTAAACGCCATGATCACCCGATCCCAGGTCTCCCTCGCAACCGAGAGTGTCGCTGGAGCCGCGACAAATGTTGCGTTAATCGTCAGCGGCACGCCCACCTGGATCTTCGCCTTCACATCTCTACTTGTTTTCTCCAGGTAGCTCACTCTACCCCCACCCCTACCGTCATGTGCTAGCGGACAACCCAAGGCGCTCTGCAATATTCACGCGCATCTAGCCCGGATTCTTTTCTTCATGTTCAATTATTTTCAGTCCATCTCTTAAAGTTCTCAATAGTTTCTTCGGAGGGGCCATGGTCGGAAGACGACTAAAATTAAACTAGTGAAAATGACTTTATTAAACCCACATGGAAAACACTCGGTGAACCGCGGTGGTTCGAAGTCCAGCCACCCCGGAAAGTAGGGAATCACTCGTACGAGGTGAAGTTCGGAACTGATGCTATCGCGTACGGGGGTACGCAGAGCACACTGCAGAGGGCGAAGCGTGACCATAGGATTGCGCCATGAAATTTTTTACCCTAAAGATGCCCATTCTTTTCTAATTAGCGTAGGGCCAGATGATCAGATGAATTCGGATTGTTAGTAGGGAGACACAAAAATCCTGAGAAGATATCCCTTCGTCAGTAACTCTGATAAGTGAGACTAATAGTAGTAGTATAGCTCGTAAATTGATATCTGATAACAACCTGGTATCATGTTTTCGGAACAAAATGCCGAATTAACTGCCGTAAGCTCAGCTACGAGGATATCGCGTTTCGCCAAAAATCACCATCGTATTTTTCCATCTATTTCCTTGCTTAAAATACGTCATGTGTGGTCTCGTTTTTTTTTAACGTGCAAATTACTAACATTTCAATCTAATAAAAGCATAATAGCAATTACTGAATATCATTGTTAGATACCTTTTGGGCTAATAGGTGATTCATGCAGCAGTTGACCTCCATAAACTGGGAACTTCGAAGCAGTTAGGCTGAAAAAGGTCAGTTGGTGAGAAGAGGGGGGAGCGCGAAACACGTTTCTATTGTTCTCGTGTAACTCGATATTTTTTTCGAAGCTAAGGTCTTCGTAATAAGATCCCTGCGCGAGCTGGGACGTGTTTTTATTTTGAAGAAGAGGAAAGCGTCAGAAGGGGGGAGGCGAATGGTGAATGGAGGGGGATAAAGGTTCTTGGGAAATGCGCTAATGTTACTTTCCCACGGCACTGAGCTTCTCCCAATGGTAGATCCATCTCTTGGAGAGGATTCCAACTACGTGCTTGTCGTTATTAGCCATAAATGACACATTGTATTTATTTCGTCTCATTTTCGTCAAACGATGGATGCGGGAAAATTCTGCGTCGGAACCGCGATCTTCAAACGATCAATGCGAGAAACGATACTTCGGGGAACGATAGATGCGGGAAAAAATTAAATTGTCTATAAGGAACTTTATTTGGGACCAGAAACGGCGAACGATCAATGCGGGAACGATAGATCAAGGTTCCACCGTATAACTTTCTTTTGAAAGCGGCAGTGTAATGACTTCTTTTCTCTGCTATTGTAATACTCTGAAACCAAAACTGAATCGATCTCTCTAATCAGAGGCAAATCATGTTCCCTTCTTACCGTTGCTCTGGGAAAAATGGAACGACTATGTAGCATAATTAATCGTAGAGGGCGTAACTTGGTGGAAATCCATAATATCACGAATACAAGGATCAAGGAAATAGCAAAGTTCTTGATCCTTGTATTCGTGAGACTATGTAGCAGTTTATATCGCGACGGCATTGAGGCTTTAACGACACAAACAAACAGCATTACCTTAGATAGCACAAAGCGGAGGAACTGGATCACCACCGACAGTAAATAACTCCACACAAACTTTCCGGTTGCGACGTAAAACTGGCAAGTTCCAGGTCGACGCATGCGACAATCGTGTAATGCTGTGTTGCCATAAGCGGAAATCTTCTCTCGTTTTCAGGGCCGCAATGCGCGAGAATTAGTAACGTCACGCCGAAAGCTCGCTGTCACCCTGTTCAAACGCAGGGAGCGTAGTGTCCACAGCGCATGGCAGGTTGTCAAGGCTAGCGGTCTTCCAGTCATAGGATTGAGGGTGTTGAATAAACGTTAAAATTTTTCGACACAATGGCCATCTAGATTTAGTTTCGAAAGTGGTCGCTGCAGCCAGTGGGAAGGCTAATTGGGTGGAAGGGGACTAAGCAGTGACCGAGGGAGGGGAAACCAAGCCATTTGAGGAAAGTAAACAAGCTGATGAGAAGTGGTGTCATATTTCAGGAGGGGGAGAGAAAAGGCCTGCGCTGGGGAAAGATGTTTTTTTCTTCAGGCAACATTCGTTCCCACGCTTTTCTGACCCATGCGACCGCATGCGACGATGCTCGCCACAATGAATAGAAGTGCGCCAGCTACGAACGAAGATGAAAATTTCTGGGAAGGTATTATTATCAAGATTGAGATATTTTTAAGGTTTTAAGACGAAATTCACGGCTATTTCCCGGTTTTTTCACGGTAGAGGAAATTCACGGCTAATTCACGGTTTTAAGGTTTTCACGGTTGAGTGGGAACCCTGTTTAAGTATACCGGGACTAGCCACGGTGATAATTTTTTACGGTGCCACCCGCTTGCTTGCTCCGCGATCAAACCGACCGTAGAGCTGCGAGCGGGAGACCTTCCGCATATGTTTAAACCAAATCATAGCGTTCGTAGATTTTACTATGATGGCATGAGTCTTGTTGGGGAGGGGCCATACGTGGGCCGTATACCATATCTTGGGCGTTATCACCTACTCAATTGCGCGGCTAAAGCACTCGGCCAGAAATCGATGGATCCGGGTTCGAATCCAAGTCGAATGATTTTTCTTCTGTGGATTTTTCACACAAGAACGTCAACTTCCCCTGGACCCAACCCTCCTTAGATTGACCTAGAAATGGCATTTTATTATGACGAGAATCGAAAATAAATATGTATATAATAAATATGTTAAGGGCTGATACCCCTCAATGCATGCATTGATCCTTTTCGCCGTAAAATATTTTCATCCCTTTCTCGACCTTCCCTCTTATTCCTTCGGGCAGGAGGGAAAAAATACGTAAGGCGCCTCCCACCGTGGAGGGGAGAGACGGAATAATGAGGGGGAGTGAGCGGTGGGCAGAGGGTGAAAGAGTCGAGCGGTGGGCGGCGAAAGCGTTCGGCTGGATAGAGAAAAATTTCACGCCCCAGGAGATACGGGGAGATGGAAGGGCATCCAGTCCACAGGCGTAAATGATGGGTCATCTCAACCCTACGCACCGGATAAAAAGGACAGTGATGACGTAAGAAGGCGACGCCTCGGACGAATCGGACTCGATATCTTTTTTGCGATTTCTCGAGTCAAGGGCAACAATGTTTATAGTTTGATCGACAATGTATCTGAGATGGTTCGTTCATATTTATAAGTATTCTTTCGTCAGGATGGAAATTGAATAAGTGTCGAGCATATGGGAGCTGGCGCAGACAGATTTAATTCGTGAAATGAATGAAATAATAAGGAAAGCGGCGCGATTCATGGAAAATGCAATGAGTAAGCAGAAAGCATAACACAACTTTTACAAGTTATATGGTGGGAGCCACTCGAGACTCGTAAGCTACGGTGCTAGACTTTTTTAATGGTGTTTGAATGACAGTACGTTTGATATAATCATTAGGCTTACCCTGAATTCTAACTCAAATCTTCAGATTGCTGGTCATGTAGTCAGCTACCAGTTACTGGCTTACAACATGAAGGCAATTCTATTTTCAGACAGGGTTCGCACATCGACTAGCTAAATGATTTTTTCCGTGGCGAATTCATCTCTGATGTTAATGACTTTGCATCCGCGCTCGTGACTGCGAACAAGGTCACCTTTTGCATGCATTGATTTGTGATACGGGATGCTTCGAAAATGGTTTCCGAAAAAGTCAGCCAAAGAATTTGATACATCGCGGACGATGTGAAAAAATCGTTTGAACTGGATAGGGCTATTGGTCTAGGACCATAAGGCCCCATTTTAATATCCAGGTAAAGCCTTAAAACATCCCCATGCAAGCAGAGAGAACATTACGGTACTATTCGATGTTATCTCTAAATTGCAAGTGGCCGATGGAAGAAATAGATTTCATCAATAGTTGGTAACATCACTAAAATATGATTATGATACAATTCAATTTCATTTCCGATCATTCTAAGCATTTATTGACATTTTACTCACCTCCTTTCTGTTATTGATAGCTTAGACGTTAGACGTGGACGTTATGCCGCTTGAAAAGTGATTAGAAGAGGAACTGAAACGCCAAACGATCCGCGCCGAATTTTCCCGCCTAGAACCTACTATTTAATTTTTAAGTGATTTTTTGAGGCATAACTTTGCGAATTTGTTCTTTTTATAATGAAAAATATCTTCGCTTAAATCCACACATACACTTGTATGTCAACCAGGATTCTTGATTTTACAACGCTACACGGTCACTGAAATCTGATAGGTGGCAATATTGATCAGAGATTAACATCAAAAGTGTATTCTACCCCACATTCCCCTGAGAAAAAGTTGGTGGTGACCTCGGAGGTCAAGATACCAAATACCAATCATGAGAATACGACCTTCCTTCAAAACTCGCTGCCTTGCTATTTCAACCCTCCTCAGAGGCTTTCCCACTTCTCATTTCAAGAACCCTGAAATCTAACGTCACCATGAGACCCTAAGGTCACTAGCGCAAACTCAGTCACACTTCCAACTCACACCCTTAAGGATTTCCCCGGGTACACACAGGGCCGCCGTTTTTCCTCCCCAGGGAATATATATCTGGCCACCAATCCCCCCTGAACCCTTCCCATGAGAATATGGGTTGGTAGAGGGTATATATGTATGGATGAAAACTTGCTGGGGGCGGAGGAAGGACACATTTTGAGGGACAACGGCCGAAATGGGCTGAGCAGATTTCGATATAATCCGATCAGGGTTCGGATTCGCTTCAGGGGAGGATCTTATTCGGAAAGAGGGAGTAAAGGAGAAAGAGAAAAAAAAGAGAATAAGTTGACCAGTAGAGGGTGGTTAGAGGAAGAAGGTAGGAGGGGAGAGGGAGAAGGGAATATAGTTGTGGACTGCCACCGTATAGTACACATTTTCTCCTTGAGGCGTTGTGTTCCGGCCGATATTTTACCCTCCCATCCTCCGCTAAGGCTCAAGGTAGTCTCTTTTCTTAAGAACTAGGGTTTTCGACAGAATTCTCAAAAGACAACTAAGCCACTACTTGGTGCGTAGGCATATATTAGATTGCGTGGCCATTCAAAAAATATATTTTTAAACACACTTTCCGCCTTTATATTCATTCCGTACTTTTTTTTAGATCGGCCGTTCCACGAAAGCAGCGTAAGTTTTTGTTCCAAATGGAAGATGAGAGATTCCATTACAAAAATAATATTGAATGTAATTATGCCTAAAACGAAAACATTTTTTCGGTGTCCCCTGTGGAAATTAAAAGTATTCGATGGAATATTGCATAATATTCGGAACTACATGAAAAGCTTTCACTATTAAAGGAAGTTCAGGAAAAGAAAATGAGCCACGGATTGCGTAAGTTTTATTCACTGAAATCGATTTCTTTTTAGAATTCAAAAGAGAAGCGTAAAATAACTATATGTAATATAGGTAATACAAAATAGTAATTTTTCTAAAAAGCAGCGTTTTTGTCCTGAACTAAAACGAATATAAGTTTTTTCAATCAATTTTTCAATAAAATTTGATGCAAACAAAATTATTTTTATAACTCTCCATCAATTTCGTACCTATAAATGATCTGACACCGGATTTTGGTGGTCATTTTTTGACCTAATCTCCATTTTTAATTTTTGATTCAAGGTATCAATCGGGATACAGTAAGAACTATAATGAATATGTTAGAATATTTCATAGTCATCTGGTTTTGAGTTATCCTGAATTTAGATTTATTAGAAATTATTAGATTATTTATGAAATTAGAATTTAAGCTTAATTGCTAATCGGAAAGTGGCTTAAAATTGAGTTGCAACATTTGACCAGTACAAGATGATAAACAACAAAGCGAGTTTAAATAAAGGGTATAAGTATTTTATGACATATTGAGAGAATATGTCCCTAATACGAAGTGCAGAGTTTTGTATTTGCATTAGTACAGCGAGGGTGATTCAAATCGATCGACCAAAGCACAGCATGTAACAAGTAATTTTGTAAATAATAAAACTTATAACGCTAATAAAAATACTAGCAACTTAGTTTGCTAGCACCTTATTCGTTTCCAATTATATCGTCTTAAATCCGAGTAACCATAAAACTATGAAATTGATTATACTGCATGTTGGTATTATTCACCCATTGTTTTGCGGTTGATATTGGGAAAGGATTAAAAATCACCTTCAAATGAACTATATGTTCTTTAAACGCAAAAGAAAACTTGTAAGTTACTTTATCCTTCTGGGATTTTTCACGATGCACGAATCAATCAAGAACTTGGATGAAGATTTTTAGTGCATTTTTAAGACACGTTTGAATGAATTACTTCAAAAACAACCATAAAATAATCCATTTAAATGGAAAAAATTATAAAGAAAAGAATTCAACTTCATACGCAAAAATTATTTGTTTTTAACCGTGCAATCATGCACGCATCTACTAAAAAAATGGATCTTAGTCTCGTGGCCCCTTGTCCCTCACACATTATACATTATTACAATGCACTATTTGAAATAATGAATAAAGTAATCACTCTACACTCATTGCCACCCGGTGGATATTTTTTAAATCGATGACAACGTGTGAAAAAATGATGAAATAAATATAATGTTGGAAAATAAGTCTAGTTTCTGCTGCACGTAATAGGACCTTCTCTGCGTAGTCTTGCTGCACAAAACAATCTACGTAGTCTTGCTGCTTGAGTCACAATGCTTCACGATTCCGTTTTTTCCCAGTTCATTACCTGAGGGACGAATTCTAGGAATATCCATTTCAACCCGTTTGCCACCAATTCCTGACATAGGGTGGTCTCCCGTGGCTACGCCGAACCCATCGAGGTGGATGTTTGGGGAAGAAACCTGGTTTATATTGGGTGAAGTGGAGGCAGAATTGACCGAGGGATGGGATTATGCGCGCTCTGATAGGCGGCTGAGTGGCTTCCCTAGAATCCCACATTCGGCACCGCGAGTGCCAAACCCATACAACACGAGAGATAGCATCGCTACCACATTACAGAATATTTCGCATCGTCCTGAACTACTAACAGAGCGAGCTAAACCCTCCCGAGGAAATAAAAGAGGAACACGCTGGATGAGATATGGTCTTTTGATCTCTTCATACATCTATTCTACATTATATTTTCATTTTGTAATTTTGTTTCCGATTCGATAGACTACAAAAAGTGGTTAGGGTAACAGAGTTAAAGTCAATCATTTTTAAAGTGGGCATCTAAAATAGCAAATGTCTTTACACAGCACCTTCTCATTAACTTATTATGATGTATAATCAATTAAAATAATTTTCAAATTGATAGTTATAGTGAGATGTCGTTAAGCATATATAAAATATTCATACTGATATAAATTAAAATATTCGTATCCTCGATAAAGTTACAATTACATACTACTATACAATTTAACATGAATATTTAAATTACATGAGGCCACTTGTATCTATACGCGTCAATGCATGCTTTGCAACATCCAAGAACCTTACTCCGATCGCTTTAAAGTCGCCATTCGGAAATAAATTCCGGTATTTATGCATTTTTTTGTGACCGAACTCTATGCAAAAGCTACCATCCTCTTTTAAACACTCACCGACGCACAGTGGGCCAAAATCCAAAAAAGCTGGCCAAAAGTCGAAAAATGAAGTTAGCGCAATTCAACCAAAAACAGTTGATATTCATTATTAAGCATGTACTCTATAATATAGGATACCATACAGAGCATGGAATACGTTAATATAATTTTTACAGCTGTTTAAAGTAGAGCATGTCGGAGTGATTTTAGCGACCAAATTTTTTCCGTTGAAAATAGCTAAATTTGTAGTTTCATTACAGTGTCGTTGTTACGAATATTGGTTTCAATGTATTTTTATCCATAAAATTGGTCTTCATAAAATGAATATGGACAGTGTTTGTTTGATTTTACTGGTTAATTCATATTTTTATAATTTTTCAAAAACTGTGTTGATTTTTCATTGAATTTCATTTTTAACGGCAATTATCGTTTGTTTATACATCAGAATACACGGAGTTATTTGCACTGTGAGATAGACAAAAGCATATAGAATAATGTCCAGAATGCAGTTTTTGCGATAACTTGCGATCCTAATTTTAACAACCTTATTTCTGTGAATCCACCCCGGCCGCACGGTCCACTGTGGCGGCCACGAAACGGCGCGGCGGCGGGACTAAGCGAAGAAAGGATATGATATCCGTGCATAAAGACTACGGAATACTAAAAGTCCAATGACATTTTTCACTTGAATACATATTTTATGAATAATTGTCATGTTGTTTTTGCACATTATACTGTAAATGGCAAAATTCAACGAACATCTTGTCGCAAATAACAATTTCTTGCTATATTGGTGACTGGCAATTCTACGATTAGGTCATTGGAAGGTTCTTCGGCAGAGTTATGGCTAAAATATATTTGAAAGGATTTTCTCAGAATTTCGGATTTCCCTAAAGCATCATGGGCAGGCTGCGGTCGAGGGGTTTAGGAAGGTCATGCACGTGCAGCGACAGGCGCCCACGCCGAATGGTTGAGGATTTGCGACCCTCCGTACTTACTGGCCCGACAATACTGGTTTTACAATCTTACCAATAATGACTCTTTTCTACTTCCCCTAATTCATCGGTAGCTATCCCATGTTATGCTTTTTACACTTTTTTGTCTCTTTTTGCCGACCCTTACCGCCACTTGTTCCGACAAATGGAATTCTTAGTTAGGGTTTTTCGGTTGTTTTTGCGTACCACATCCATCAGTTGTCCTAGAGAGAGTGTCGAGTCCAACATCCACTATAACACTGTATTGATCTGTTCAACGTCAGAAGCGCTTTAAAAGAGGATTTAGTTACCTACTTGTTCCTGGGAACCAAAGCCTCCTTGCACCCACCTCCGTTTCGTTGTGACTTCAATAAGTGTTCGTCGCATCCATTGAAAAAGATTTTACTTTCCATTGTAGCGAGAAGCAGTTCGAAGTTAAGCAAAATTTTTAAAATGATTCCTAGTTGTAGTCCGCAATTTTTTTTTGCTACCCATGTAAGAATGATGATAGTTCGGTTTTCGATGGAACTGATTACCTGATATTTTTTAATGTCTTTTTGATTCAAGTTTTTGACAGTGAAATTATTAGCTAGTATTTCTTCAATATTAAAATTATAAATTATTATGGTCTCTGCCACTGGTTTACATTTATGTTGCATTGCACTCAACTACTTATTATTTGCGGTGACTTTATGGTATGTACCCTTATCTGACGGTTTTACCCTTGGGTCTTCGCGCGGAGGCCGCGTGCGGACGGTAATAAACCTAACGGTTCGCGCGCTTTCCTAGCCCTTTTCACTCGGCGGCTGCCCACTTGTGTCCCCAGATTTGCTCTTTTACTTTGAACACGTGCAAATTTTTCCAATCTAGAAATTTAATTTTCCCAAAATAAGCCGTCTAAACGATTGGCTCGCTCATTTCTAGCCGAGTCAGTTTCCTTTCAGTATTCCTTGTCGAATTGCCGAAGGACGTCCACAGAGTAGTTGCTCAGTTATGGATACAACGACAGTGACTAGTCAAGATTTACATAGTGTCGTCTTGGCAAATAGAGAGGGAACTATTCACAAAGTTTTTATAGATGGAGCGAGAATCGTGAAATATGACATTCTTCCTATTGGGCAGCTTTCCGAAGAGGCATTGGAAGCCCGACAGAAGGATTAGAACATTAGAAGATTAGAAAAAATCGGGTAAAACATACCAGAAAAGTTGACTTTTTGACTCAAAATTTACCTTATGCAAAACTATTTGATAGCTTTAACGTTGTAAGCAGTAGAAAAAATTCTATTTTTCCCTTGATATTTCCTGAGCAGAAGATAGGCGTGCCCCTGTAGAGTTTGCTTCCCGCATCACATTCGCCTATTTTAATTGTTATCGCCCTTCTAAACAATATTTTGGCCTACATAATCCTAAATAAGTTAAATTGCACATTTAAAATACACAATTTGTAAAATGTTTCGTTAATTTACTAATAACTTAGACTATAGCGACTTTTGGCCAGCTTTTTTCTATTCTAGCCCACTGTGCGACGGTATGTTCTCAGTTCTGCCGCTTTAGTTAGTTAACGTGCTCTTTACAGGCGCAAGAATAAAAGAACAGCATCACATTGAAATTGGGTTGACCATTGCACAGATACAAGCACTATCTAGTCTGTAGTTCTATTGAAACCTAATTTTACATAATGACTAATATATATTAAATATGACGCAAAATAATAGAAATCATTACTCCATAATGCGGAAGGTCGAAGTTTTCTATGAAATGCATAATTCAACTAGAATTCAAAATAAGCGTCAATATTGTAATATAGTTGACTGAAAAGGCCTACTATAAATTTATAATGTCAATGATGTTATTACTTGTGAACCTTATACATTTCTTTAAGAATCACTATAAAAGACAAAACAGAAAATCCCCAATTGATGAAGAGTATTCCTATAATACTTGGTAATTGATGACATTCTATACATATCAGGCATATGATATAGCAATGGTTTCCATCACAAAATGTGATGCCTCAAAAAAATTGTGTTATCTACATCTATCAATTATCAATATTCCAATTTATTAATAATATTAAGCGAGCTATCTCTCCAAAAATATCAATTTAAAGGAAAATTGTGTTGGGAAGAAGGGAATCAAGAAAAATAGACAGTTGACAAAAATGATTTTTAAATAAATACATGAGTAGCAATGCGTGAGCAGCGCCAGATTTAGAATGCTTCAACCATTCTATCCTGAACTTCAGGCTAGGTATTCACTGAAGAGTATGAAGGGTTGCATATTCAAGGTATATTCATCCGGCACAGATCACTCTGTGGTCGTTTCCGTGAAGAAATAATAATCCGAAGGTGAAAAGTAGAAGCGATGGGAAGAGAAGGTCGCTGGAACTTCGTTGATATAGGTAGGAGGCTGAACAGTAAATGCAGGTATTGAATAGGCATTGAATTGGATTCTGCATATTTTTTCCATATAATTAGTGGAGTAGCATGGAAAGCTTGAACGTTATGAAGGACTTAAGAATGCGTATGATGCCTGATACATCTCCAGCACAAAACGTAGTCTGGTATACAATGTATCTGATAAAACAAGGCTCATATTTACCAAGCCTTCGCATTTGACCGATAAAAATCAGATCAAAATGAAAATAGTTCCCTATTAACCCTGGGAAGCTTAAAAGGAATCCATACAGTACAACGGCAAACTAGGTCTTTCACGGAACAGAGTTAACTTGAAACACTTCCGAGCAGAGGTGCTGGAACACTAGAATGCTGATCCCCCTGGGTCCGAGTAAAAGAGTAGGTTAAATAATGCACTACAAACGATTCTCAGATATAATATATTGGAACAGAGCCTACTCCGTTTAGCCTTCATGTAATTTTGCGCATATATAATCAAATTATTCGTCTACCGTCTTCCAAAATACTTTAATTAATTAATGACAGAGTCGGATTCTCAGCCAAATAAAACTCATATTAATTGACGGAAAACATCTTTCACAGGCGCTAACTTTGATGAATACAGATTGAAGCCATTCCATCTTCTATTTATAAACTGCCGGTCATTTTCTCATTTGAAAATAAACTTTGCATTGTTACTCATCTACTTCCCTAAGAGCCTTGAAATTTCTATTTTTATTCACAGTCAAGAAAGATACTATTCAATACTAAAATGCTATTCTTTATGAATAGGAACAATATATTTTGTCGGATGCCAATAGATACCTACTAGGTGGGCAGTGGTAGCTAAGAAATATTTTTGAAATTTTTCAACCAGCGAGAATATAAATATTAACGTCAAATAATTGCCTTAGAAAGCCCTCTCCTTAAACCAACATTAAATCCAGATCTGCCGAATTTAAAGATATTCGGATTCAAAAGTCGGTCAAGGCAAATTTAGTATTATTTCATCACCTTTTTCGCACCTGTTCTTGAAATTCTTCAATTCACAACGGGCATTATCCCTTAAAGTCAACCAATAAATCCTATTCTATTTCTTCCCACTACCTATAATTCTTCCCAATAACATCGTTATTACCATCCCCTCCCCGCCACTTGTTCCATATAAACAATCCATCTTCTACGTATCTCAAGCTAGAAGCTTCCTCTCCTCATCCACTACGTCCAGAACTTCGCCGTTCCTCCGGTTGCTAAATATGAGAACGTAAAGTATGCAGTGCACATGCGAAATAAAATAATGAACACAGTGATGACATTTTTCTTAAAGGTGCGAATTGTCAATATTTGCAGAAAGCTAAAATATTCTCAAACTTTTCGCAAATAAAGCAAAGTCATATATTTACTATTGATTTCAGGGCCTACTACAGGGTGAACCATTCACCTGCAGAGGGAATCGAAAAGTTTTATTTTCCGCTCGCATAAGTTCATTTATCACTCTTCCTGATAGGTGGCGCGAGCAGCAGTCTGAACGAACCATCTAAATGAATCAATCACGGTCATTCTCTGGCTTCAAGAATTTTATCTTGATTTATAACTGCGCTTTTCGAACGTGTCAAGAAAAGAGTTTTTCGCATTATATCCAAGGCGAGAGGAAAGTGTAGGGGAGAGCTGCATTGGGTATTTTCAAAAGGACGCCACACCGGGAGTGTTATCAAAGAAATTTCCCACAAGGCGCTCACACATTTTGAAACATTTAAAATCATAATAAATACTATATCCTTTTCCACAAGAACATCAGAATCAAAATTATAAGAGGTTAATACGGTAAGCAGAGAAGTAAGGTTGCAAATATTTCATAAAAGTTAATTCATCAAACCTTAAATAAAGCGTGTAGCTACATTGTTGAGGATATCTTGTTTGCGAAGTCTGAGATTAAAAGTTTTCGAAGATCTCTACTGAAATTTGTTAAAACATTTCTGTTCATTACTAAATAAAAATTTATTGACTTCATAGCATCAGCTATTCACAGCATTACACAATAAAATGTCCTCATCAATATCGAGAGGATAACCACTTAGGTATATTACAAGAAAGAATAACATATCGCTCGTGCAATTGTAGCATAAGTTAAATTTGAAGCAAATGTCACCAGAATGAAATATACAGTTAAGTTCTAGAGATCGAAGATGACTTGTCCAGATTATTTGTCTAGAAGCAGAACATTTAAGACAGAGTAAATATAATTATTGTTACAGGACAAGTATATTTCAATGTTTACACATTGTGAAACGATTATGCAGTTGGAACTGACAAATATCTGAATAGTAAAACTGACCAAAAGAAGAAAAAAATGTAAAAAATGCCCATGGGTGAAAAATTTCTTAGCATATGGATCTTTTCAATCAAGACCTTTCAACTTCACTGACCCAGCATTTCGCTTGCATGCTTCCATTCGCGCAGGATAGAATATAAAACGGCGCCATTCCGAAAAATATTCTCCACAGCCGCGCGCCATCCATAATACGAGAATTTTCAAAGAAAACCGCGAGTCTCGTTCCACGTTGCATGTAAAGGCCGTTTCTTGAGATCCACCAGAGCATTCTAGCATAGTAAGGAAGTCACTACATTTTATTCTGACCTTTCTACCCCATTTGACCTGCTTCTGAACCGCACACTTTGACGGTTACTCGCTGATCCCGACAAAAATTCTCCGCTAGAATTCCTTCGGCGCGATTCACCTTGCGTGTCCGCAATGCCCACGAGGAAAACTCACTCTAATCTCATTTCCTGAATGAACCATCTCCACCCGTACCAACACCTTTAGCCATCAAAACACTAACGTGGCTCACTCATGGATGCTCATAACCTCCTACAGTACCACTGAAAACTTCACCTCTAAGTACTAGTTTCACCGTTATGTGATGGATGCTGTTCGAGATACTGCAAATTTTCAAAGGAATTTTTAATACCCCGATTTAAATACATAACAATGCTTCGTTAAATAAAGTATTACGTAGAAATATTCATTTATGAAAAAAGGCAATTTTAAAAACCATCCTAGAATGATAATAATTGAAATTATTCAGATTGAAAATATTTATTATTTAAGGTATCTCTCCAACCATTGCAGTACAATTTTGGTTTTTGCTTACCTTACGCTAAATATAACCTAAATAAATTCAGTTTGTATCTATTATTACTTCATAACCTTGGAAAAAGAGAGTATGTCTCCAATTATAACTAATTCGAGGGTTGAATAAAAGGAAGAAGGGTAAAATATTGTAAAAATGGACGGTTAACTATGGCAAAAAGCAACACTAATGCCATTTCTGAAAATTGTGATGCCAAATGACCACTTCACAAGAACAAAATTCCCAACAGGACTATCAGGTAAGGTAGCTACGCTTTTAATAGAACAAAGAGTGCATATAAACAATAAATAGAATAATTCCCTTCCACGTATAACCTACCTCCGCTTTGCCAAGGGTAATTTCGTAGCCATTCCTTTCACATGCGCTCCTGAAATTATGTATCGTGTACTTTATTTTTCTCTACGGTATTTGACAAACTCATGCAATTTGTCAACCATTCAATGAAGTCCAAGGCATCTAAGATGTTACATATATACATTTCATCCAAAACATTCATGTGGTTTCTCCTTACGCCCATATATCAAGCTGTAGTCCTGGTGGTACAGCATCTGCTGGAGGATGGCTGGGCATAACGTTGCATGGTAAGGCAGAAATTTGCCGCGCCAGCTTCGTTGGTGGGATATTGCAATAGTTCATTCCTCGGTATAACAAAATGAATTGGGAATCCTCATAGTCGGCATAATAAAATAATGAGGAATAAGAGGGTCATTCGCCCAGGCCTGAATTCGCCATTATGCAAAAGAATTTAGCAGATGAAAGGATAAAAAAGGCTATAATGAATAAAAACCTTCCTCTTAAAGACACTTTCGGTTTCGTTTAATCAACTTAACCAGGGAGAACATTTCACTGGGAGAAGAAATTGCTCACAAGGGTATAAACAGCAATGAACAGCACGAGGCTTATGGGCAAACGTGAGGAGTATCATAGACGCATTGACACGCTAGATAGGAGTTTATGACATCATTAAATTATTGTGGAAAATGTTCGTCGATTTTACATCGATAGCGCAAAATCAGGCTTCTGAAAGAAAAACAAAAAAATTGGGTCAATTCACTCGCCAATCTCTATATTGTAAAAGAATTCTACCGATGCGTATAGTTTTTATAAAGTATTCTGGCAATATCCTCTCCCTTCATGGACTTACCTCTTCAATTCACATTAAGGTCTAATCCCTTTCATTCAGACTAAAAGTCCTATTATCTTCCTTCTTCTTCCTCGTTTATCCAACATTGTGCCCTCTAACTCTGTTTTCAACATCCCCTTCCCACTCAGCACTTACTCCATTCAATCTTTTGCTCTCCATCGTACCTCGAGTAGTAAGATCACATGAGCAAACTCAAACACAATCAATAAATTAAAAAGGATCGAACCCGTTGGACATAAATTAATTGATGGAAAAAACATCAATAAGGGTCGAAATAATTTTATATTAGGATTCAGATCAAATTGTATGTGTAAAGCGGGTAGGTTACTACTGCCATCGTTTTCCTGCAATCAGCTTTCATTTCTCTCTCTCAATACACTTTTACTCTCATTTATATAGTGTTCATTGCCCTATGTATTCTGTGTATCTAATACACCCTTTGCGTTCTTCTTATCAGTTATTCTGGAGGTCTCCAATCAAGGATTTGCTTTCGCCACCTTGTGTTATCTATCCAATTCACTTGGCCAAACAAGAGTACTTACTTCCTTTCTACTTCTCTGACTATACATTTTTCCAGTTCCATCATCTTCATTATTGCATAATTTCCAACTTTATCACGTCCGCTCTTTCTCTCATCATACAATCTCCCACAATCGTTAATAGTCTGTTTATATTTTTTTCCTTCGCGTCCCAAACCTCTTCTTAATATGGGGAAGTGAGAAACCAAGGGGAACTAGAGATTTTTTCCAAACAGAAATTGATTGAAGAACTATACAAAAACTTGGTGGCTAAGGGATACGTTCGAGTCTCCGTTCTGTTCTGACAGAGAGTCGAAAATCAAATGCATTACTACTGTACATCTAGTTTATCTAGTTTCTTTTCTTTTCCTAATTTCTATACCAAATTCTGCTGAGAGAAAAAAAAATACTTGTAGCCTTTGGATTCTCATTCCCTCATATGTTATCAGACTTTCCACAATTGTTTTACAAAATCTTACAATTGTGTTTCTGCCACTCCGTTAATTTAGAGTTTTCACGATAGTTCTGCCCTTTATAAGCCTGTTTTTGATCTCGTGGTTACTGCTTCCACGTTTATGCAATATCACTCCAAAGTACTTTACTGTTGTTATTACCATTACATACTTACTTTGTAGTAGTACGTGCATCTGGTATTCATGACTCTGGGCTTTGTTATGATATATATTTAAAAGCATGGGATAGAGACTACATTTCTATCTTAAAACGCATGTCGTTTTAATTTCTCTGTTAACTCGCCTCCAATTTTTATTTTTGCGTTAATGTTTTCATGAAGGGCCATCGCTGCCTATAAATTAATAGGGATACCAGCTTTTGCCTAAAATCTGTTCATTTTTAAGCCATCTTATATGAGATCACTGGGAGGTAATGGGTTAACCGATGTTTCACTGAATTACTAAGGTTAGTACGGTTCACCATGTAGAGGTTGGAATATGAACTAGACCTCCGACGCTAATTGACATTGGTAGGTTACAAAACCATGAATTACGCATTACGCCTCTTTAAATATTTGGGGCACTTTTTTGGGGAAAAATTTCGGTCTCTATTGTAATAAAAAGCCTTGTTGACGCTTTCACCTTAAAAAGAATCATGGTAGGAATTTTTTTTTTTTCGTCAGAGATAAGGAAATAAAAAGCTACATTGAGAAGTTCATTATCTCCCATGTGAATTAAAGTATCCGCCAATAAAAATAAGCTCCAATATTCCACAAACACCTGCATCAAAATTGACATATGAACTGTGGAAGAGGGTTAACGGCAGACACGGGATTCACTAAACGCAAATACGAGAAGAATAATGCAAGCAAATGAAGTGAATAGAACCCCAAAGGGATAAATAGGGCGAATCTTGAAATTATTATACTATAAATAATAAGACGCCATATTTTATAGATTCTTGAGTGCTAAGAACGAAATGTTTATTAGTCTACTTTAGCAGATACTAAAGAAACGAAGAGGGAAATCTTACACTTAATCTGCCCATAGGTCTCCAAGTTACTAGCAACACGATCTTATACTGAACGTGATTAAATTATTAGGAGCTCTTTTAACTTTTTTCTCCATGCACCCCCTCTTTTATTTTCACCTCTTTTTAATCCTTAGATAAAAATGTGCCCATTAGGGCACTTGTGCCTATCACAATTCAGCCAGTTTTCTTAAGCGTCATCGCCAATAAAATTTTTAAAAACTTGATGCCAGCTTCACAAGGCCTTTGAAATCAATTTACCTTTCTTATCCGTTTTTTACAGGCACCATGAATGGTTTAGTACCCAGCAAACGCTTAAATATTCCTAAGAAATGAAATATCCTGTGCATTCCTCATATAATTTTAAATTATTATAGTTATTGCAGAAACCTCTCAACTGAATTAGATTAGTACATTAGAAAAAAAACTATAAAATGCATTTATAAATACTTCAATATGTTCAAATAAAATGTACAGGAAAACTTAGAAACATACTGAGCACAAAACTGGCTGAAATGTAATAAATTTGGATTTATGATACACTTTTCACACATTTATTATGTGTGAACAATATCTCCACAAAGTTACAATGTAATGCAATTCGAATTTTTCGATACAAACTTGACATACTAGAATAACAAAGGTCTATACTTCAGTTTGATGCGTTAGGCACTATCATAACCCGTTAAAACTTTGGCTTCAATGAAATAAGCATTGAGAGTGGAGTTTAACAACGGTTCCATGCATTTTCAAAAAACTGCATTGAAGACTTTGGTGTAAGGCTGGAGATGAAGCAGGAAGTTTTGTTCTCAATAAAATCAGGAAAGCGTAAAATAGACCTCCGTTTACTACAGACTCTGGGGTCGAAGACCCCGGATTCGCGCCAGCCAAAAGAGATTTCCTACGTTGAACTTCTGCCCTATTTCCTTCTAACATTTCTTTACCATGCAGTGATCCCTTCACCGTAATCAGATCATACATATTGAATTCATTTCCCTTGTTTACTAAAGCTAAACGCAGAGGAAAACATTTTGTGCACACGGTACTTTTCACTAACGCTTGAACACTCACATCCAATCAAAATATTTCACTGTGAAAATTTATCTCAGTCAGCACACACACAGTGACTGAGTAGAACTTTTTGGGTGGATTTTCAATTATGTCTCGATCAATAAAAATGGCATGTATAGCATAGATGTTACAATGCTAAGGTAAATTAATTCCATTTTAATTCCCAGAAAAATATACATAAACACCAATTACTGAATCTCATTATCCTAGTCGGATATGAAATATTTTTTTATGAAAGCTTTATTACTCCCTGCGGGAAAAACTAAATAACACACAGTGGCTTTATATTTGAAAAAGTAAACAGTTTTGGGGTCAATTAGGTGGTGAGAAAATTTTATCACACATAACATACATATCTCAGCAACTAAGGCAATGATGACTGTTATTTACTTTCAAATAAGTATAAATATAACTGCTAATTTCCAAAATTTCCAAAGCAGAAGTTACTTTGCTTCAATGCTTATATTTTCCCAAATCTGATGTCACCAATGTTTCCATATCAAAACCCAGAACTCCTACTTTACTATTGTCTATTTTCTCCCACAAAACTATTCCATCTTCCCCTTCCACACCTTACTACATCAAAGTGAGTACTATTCATCAAACCAACGACGAGAAAGCTTAATAATCCTTGTATACAATAGTGAAACCTTAACGAATTACAAAAAAATACAAAATTATCCACAGAAGCAACTGACGGCAGTAGCAAGATATTTTTTTAAATTAATATCTTCGCTCGATAGGGTTGGAAAAAATTATTGCGTGATTCAAGCTTAAGGGAAGTCAAATTTGGGGATGTAGACAGACCGCAGTGATTCTCAAACCAATCCATAAAAACCTACCTGAGCCAGCAGAAATTTTCAAGAGGATTTATATTTTTCGAAATAACTTTTGGGTGACGCAAAACTCGCTAAAAACTCTCAATGTCACCTTTTAAATTCATTTTAAGTGAATTGTTGTTCTCATTATTGCGATCCTATCTATTTAACACTTAAAAACTTGACTTCTAAGACGTATGTTTTTTCTTAACAGAAATAAGTGACCTTAGTTTAAGTTCAACTTTTAAAATCTCAAGATGAAAACGTAGGCTAAAAATAATTACGTATGATGTCACCTAAAAAAGAACACTATGGAATGGTTAAAGATGGAGTGATGCGTCCTCTTAATATTGATGCTCGATTTTCACTCATACACCACCCAGTCCACGCGTAGTCCCACACATTCCTACACTCATGCTCCCGTACTCCAACCATTCCTTTCCCCCACAAAAGACCTTCCTTTGCGGTGTCATTGTGCTGAGAGTTTATTTTAGCGTGAGGTCTCGCTGGATCGTGTTTGTCGGATTGGTGCGAAAAACTTCGCCGCCAACGTACCCTCCCCGGCCCTCAGAAGCCTGGTGCTTTTCCAATTTTTTATCTCCCTTCGGTTCGATCCCGACTCTCGCAACTCTATCGCCAAGGGACATTTCAACACTGCAAGATGATAATAGAAACGGGACGTGGTAGTTTAGCCCCGCTCTCCCGAGTAGTGAAACTCAACTTTGCATTCCGCACTTATTTCCGCGCGCAGTGGCGAAGTTGCCATCTGAGGAGGAAGGGAGAGCAAGGTGAAGTTTTGCTTTGACCGAGGGCCTCGTGATAAATCCATTAACTCCGTTGCACCTGATTAAACCTCCAGGGATGGACGGGTGAGAATGAATACATCAAAGCTGCACTACATTATTTCGGGCAAAATGACTGACCGTGTCAGCCAAATAAAGCCAAATTAAGCCAAAGTAAATGGCTTTGACAATTATGAGTACGTTTTGCCCCACGCTTAGGCCAATGCAGACACGTACAATTTAACAGATGACAACCGAGGGTGGGGAACTACAGACAGAGGGGACGAGTAGAGAGGTAGGTGGAAAACACACCGAAGACACCAAACCTTCTACAAAATTTGGTGCTTGGGTTTCGCAGCGCAAACTGACCCTTAATAAAAATTTCAGTTTCAGTTCCGCATTTTTCGTTGCCCCCCCAGCTTTCGCCGATGAAGGAGGATGCATCCTCAGGACTTCAACTCATAATAAGTATTATACAATGTCCACTTACAAAATTATTCACCTTATATCATACAATTATGACATATTATCATACAATGTTTTATCGTGTTTTAGGGGACGATCAATAATGCGTGAAAGGTACGCACTGGCACTCATATCCGTAGACAATTTAACGTAAAAATTTCCTAATTCTGGTGCTTTAATGCTGTTTCAGCCTATTATTTCAATTTTCCATGGTAAAATTGAAGGGAAAAAGGTCCAATTAATGAACCGAGATGAATTGATCAATGATTCACCAAAAGGACACTTTCAGTTGAAAAGCACCGTTTTCTTGCATTCCAACATAGTGATTTATTTTGCACTGCTGGAAAGAAATGACAAGCATTTTCACAGTCATTGGAGTCTTTAATTTCTTATTATTCTAGGTAGGTATTACCCTTTGGTATTTAAACAAATTACGCATTTATAAGATCAAGAATATAGTGATTCATGAATTACTTTGCTAGCATAAATTAAATTATGTAAAATCACGGCACGAAAATTCATCTTAAAATTTATGGATCACCATTGAAATGTCAACTGAAATGTCGGTCATGTGATGCCCAATATCGAATAAATAATCAAAATATCACATGCGTCATTGGAGGAGGATCAATCAGCATCAGAAGTTGGGATGATATAATTTTTCCCTAATATCTCATCAATTAAGTTCCACTAATTGGCGAAAGTGAATTCTAATGTCAATTACAGTAAGAAGTAAAAATATCTCGGAAATGTGTTTTTAGGCTTTCTTAGGAAATCAAAAGAAACCGCTTTATAATTTTATCTCTAACTTTAATTGAAATAATGGTTTCTCAATATTTGGACATATTCTCTGACTTTGTACGCTTTGAAAAACTGTGAAATTATCTCACTTTTCCTGAATTACCTAATTGTAGAGACCAGTATCCGCTCGATACCATATGACGAGAAATAGGACGGAACATGTAATGCAGAGTAGGGTATTCAATTAGGTGGAAGAAATTATAGTATATCAGGACGATAGTAAAGAGGAGCGGAAAAAACGGCCACCGTATACGCAGGATGAGCAAACTGGAGTGGAGGACAGAGAAGGACGCACCCAAGGCGCTAGGAATCCCGAGATCTCGTCATCATTCACGTTGACATTAATTTAGTCGAAAATTAAACCAAAAGGACCAAATTAAATTTGCAAATATGCTAAAAGTGCACTTATGAGAACTTTTAAGCCTAAATCTAGGGTAAATTTTCATCACTGCTGAACAAATAATTGCAAATGAAGTTATTTATTTCCTTGCCAGAAATATAACTAAAAATTTAGTAAATTTATCTGAGTACTGGATGGTTTTTCCGCATCTAGGAATTTGAAGCAACGCATCTGATAAACACAAAATATGTTTTAATATTTCTGAAATTTTAGGCATTGATAATGATCAGATTATTCATTTAATTTACTTATATACATATTACTTATTTATTGATTGAAGTATTTCCTTTGCTGGAATAGCTACCCGCAAGTAATCGTCAATCCCAAGTAACGAACTCTGCAACGGATAAAAACGCTGGAAAAAAATACGGTTAATATGTACACAAGGTCGTTAACTAGAAAAATCACCCATCTCACCAATCTCAAAGCAGCAGTTTCCACTACATTTCTTTCTCCATATTTGCGGCCTCTTCGTCTTCAGTGTCCTCTGAGGTTTCCCCTTATTTCGTTTATTTTTTTACTGCAAACATCCCTACGAACCGCAAAAACTCCCGAAATCTCTTCTGAAACTGGATTCCCGAAAGACCTTTATCTGTCCGTAATCCTCTAGCGAGGAACGAGAAACTTTCCGTTCAATTTCGGACGCCACCCCAGTTTATGAAATTGGGCGTTAAAACTTTCATCACGCTTTGTCGGAAAACGTTTTCGGAACTTTTGGACGAGATGTCCGGTACCCTGTATACAATTCATCTAAAATGCTGTTATCAAACCATTTCTCCCACCAATCCATTTTTTTAACCCTGAAATTTACAGATATTTAGGTTTCAATAGAATTGGCTGACATAAGTAAAATTAGAATCAATTCTTTAAAATAAGTTTGACCTAAATGGCATTCGAAAATATAAGATCATATTTAGCATTAATACCGGTATTACAAGTTAATGATTAGGCAATGTTGATTTTGTTCTGATATAAAATGTTCATATGGTTCAACTGGATATTAAGAAAATGTTATCCACAGAATTATTGATTCGATTCAGCGAATACGAAATTGTTGGTTTTTAGATGGATGACAGTACCTTTATATGGAAAAAATCAACCCCAACGCTTACTCTTTGCTTTTATAACCTTCAAGAGGATCATACGATAATGGATTCAAATTTTACCTCTATGTAAAATTTTATTCAAAAAAGGATCGATTTGAATGAGAAGTTCTCTTAAGCTCTCTTACAGTTTTGACATTAACATTTTGATTTAAGGTTATATTTTAAATATAAAATGCCTGAAATGCCGTGATTACTTAACAAAGTAACACCGAAAGAAACACACACAGTATAAAACATGACTTCGAATGAATTCCGGAAGGATTTCTTTTTCATTCCTCGAGGTAAATTGAGGAAAAACTTTACCGGCATATACGTTTCTAATCCAGCAGAAGCGTTTCAGCGGAGGACCTGAGAATGATACACCAACTCTTACAACAAAAGAAACCTTCGTCTGTTGAACACAAAAACACACGGTAAAATAGAAACTCACCGTATATAACTGGCCTCATTTGCGCAACGCAGTGAGTTGAACTCATCAAATCACGAACATCACTGCACATGACATGAATTGTTTACCGGGGCATGAGCCTACCTCTAATTATCTTAGTTTATAAAAGAGAAAGGTTCATGCAATAAGCTAATAAAAATGCTTACTAGATGAGAGCATGCGATGGGTGTAGAATTTGTAATGTGAACAGAACCTTTCTAGTTATTCATGATTTTTAAGATTGAATTTTCATGTCAAATACTCATGGTGTCCCATAATGCCCATTAGGCATTATATCTACTTATATTCTTCTGAATTATTTTTTTCAACAACCTGTCATGCTAAATAAATAAAACATCACATGCCCTCCTCCATAATTAATATTTTAATATCATAAACCATTTTTTACTGCAATATCGCGTACAGATGTTCATTCTTTCCATTCTTTCACGATTTTTTCAAAAACTAAATTAAAAATAACTCCCTCGCAAACGGTTATTCATACGTACTCGTGTTCTCCTCCGCTACAGCTCCTGCTGGATCGAGCTTTCACCATCCAGTTTTGAGCTGGGCCCGAGACATACCTGCTCCGACACACAAGGCTTTGACGGTGCTAAATAATGGCCGCTGGGCACATGAAAATCACCTCAAGAGAATAGCAGAATGCATTTCCTGTCTGCTTCAGCCATTGCGATTGTGTTTTGAAAAAAAAACAAACCGAATTCATTTCGCAGTCGGTTGATAGGCACACGGGACCCTCAAGAGGAACAATGCACAGTAGGTACCGAATAGCAAGTCGGGAAATCTGAACGGTGACAAACTCGACGACTGCTGCCAAAACTGTATCCTAACGCTAGGAGCACTATTCTAATGAAACAATGGGACCGCGAGGGCGTAGGGAAGCCCATGGGCTTAGAGGTTGGAGTTCAAGCCGAATGTGTCTGCCCCTTTTACCTCGCTCTGTGCCCTGCTAGAGAGGCATAGAGTATTGTGCCCTCTGTTGACACCAGGGGCACGTAGGTCACAATGGAATCCGTAATAGAGGGGAATATCTATCACGAATTTGTCGTAATTTGTCGTGGCTCATTCATAATTTTTTTTAAAACCTTATTATGTTAATGAAATTATGAAAGGGGATGAAAATTGAATAGATATGTTTTTTTTCGTTTATCTTTCCAAACAATTGGCGGAGATAAAAGAACGGTCTTTACCCTTGCACCGATAATTCAATGACGACAATAACTTATATAGTGTGCAAGGCTGAATCGTGACATAAATCTTAATCCTTATGTGATTCGTAAATCGTTATAAACCGTAAAGTCATTCATTCCCTCAGGTTAGTTCCCTAAGGCTCTCATTTGACTTTTGCCTGAACCAAAACTCTAATGGCTGCACCAAATCGTGTTAAACAGGCGAAAACTTTCGAGTTTTCTCATTTTCAATTGAGACAGTGTGGCTTAATGGGCGGATTTTTTCCGCATTAGCATTCATAATATCTTCCATCTTCGGGTTTGAGTAAACAAACCCAATGAGTTTGAAAACGAAAGGTATGCCCATATTAAAATGAATTAAATGGAAAGCACAAAATATCGACATGAATTGCCAGTCTATTTCATTCGCGGTCACTTTGTTTGGAGTAAAGAAACTCATCGAAGGAAGTAGCACTTTAATATTACGCTGCCTTATTTGCTTGAGATCTTCCAAAATGGATAGAAATTATCGGTGTTTTATCAATGCAGCTTAACTCAGAAATTGGTTACAGGAAACACCCAGAATTATCTTTGCGATAGAAAAGCAAGGATTTCGAAATTCAGCTTAATAATTTATGCGTAATTACTAAGCCCATTGGAAATCATTAGCTAATTCCACAATGTCACGTCTGAGGCAAATATTTCAATGATTTACAACCACAGTGTTAACGAACTGCTAATATATAAATAATTTGGGTGGGAGATAAGTTCGAACGACAAAAAAATCGAGCAACGAAATCCCAATTTTGATTTAGGTAAAGAATGAAGTGAAATGAGCATCAAAGAATTAATTTTAAAGCTTACTATAGCACAACTATTTCTTAGGGTTCTACCAAGACAATTACCACAAAGAGACTAAATTAGACATCCCTCTTGTAACAAATATCAACTACAGCACTGTAGTCAGCTATGGATTTCCAATTCACTCATAATTATATGGGAATAACTTAGGCATTAAAATAATTCAACACAACCTTTTTCTACAAAAATGTTTTTTCACATCATTTTTTCCATTTAAAACAATACCTTTGAAAGCGATGTAATTTTTTAAATTTTGTTTTCAAAGGAAAGATGAACAAATCTATGCGTGACTTTCGAAATTAATATAATTTTGATATTTTGCGATTTATATCAACACACATATTAGGTACACGATATTAAGTCAACGCTACAAATATGGGGTCTATTTCTATCGGTACCAGAGGAGATACGGACTAACATCTCGTGAGAGGACTGGTGACGAAAATTCCATTTATAAAATTCCACCTAAAAGAAAATGCATTCAAATAAAGATTAATACATATAAAATTAATATTTGCATACTTTAAGATTTTAGCACAACATTTTGATCATTGGACCGGTAGAAAAATTAAAACGATTTTGAGTTGTTCGATGGGTGCATACATTACTATTGGACAGATGCAAGTATTCTAGTAGGAAAAATCGCTAGCATATCAAAATTTCTAACACATCCGGAAAAACAGACATACATGACACCGTTTACTGGGCTATGCATAATTCTCCACAACAAAGTGGATGATTTGTCTGGATGCAGAACAATATATTTCTTAGATTCACTTTGAAAGGTTATTTATTCCACTCAGTAAATACTATTTTTTCACCTGCTAGGCGCACATTAAATGTCGGCCACTCTCTTTTCATGAGACCAAAAACAAAAGACTGAACCTTTCAAGCATTTTCATTCGATAAATTCACCGTTGGCCGGGCAAATTGTAATTCTTCACCAGAAAATGAGTGATATTGCTCGATGCAACACAACATATTTCTTCGGTCAAAGTAATGCATTTCAAGTTAACTTCGTGGAATGGTGACGTGATAGAATCAGAAATATGAGAATATGGAATAGAACAGTTTATTTTTTAATACATCAAAAGTATTCGATTCACGAGGGATAGTTCTTCAATTCAATGAATAATATATACTTTTACGTGCTCGAGCCCTTTAAATTTCGAACACTTTTTTAATGTAACCCAAAGAAGCTTGACTTTTTTTGCATTTTGACTCCAAACATAAAAAGCAATTTTTAAAGTGTAAGAAAAAGGCACTTTAGTATTTAGACGGACACGAAAATCATAAGAATTTGACTTGACAACTGCAAGGCTGCTAGTATAAAAATCGTTCCCACATCCAAATTATCCCACACATCTGACAAAAAATACAGACATACCGACGCCGTTCACAGGACTAAGGGTATTTCTCCTCAAGAAAATGCATGGTATTACTCGGTTCAACACAACAAATTTCATCGATTCAGTAGGGAAGGTCATTTTATCCACCGAGTAAACACTATTTTCACCTACTTGCGACCTTTAAATGTCGAAACTTTTCTTAAGCCACCCAAAAACAAGCCTAAATTTTTCAAGCATATCCAAATTTTCTTACACATCCGACAAAAACTACAGGCATACATAACATCATTTACTTGGCTAAGCATATTTCTCGACTAGACAATGGATGATATTACTCGATGCAAAACAACATATTTATTCGATTCACTAGGGAAGGTTATTTAATTCACTGAGTAAATACTATTTTCATCTGCTCTCGCATTTAATGCAAATACTTTTATGCAACCCTTTAAAAAATTCTGAACCAGTTTCAAAGAGTTTTCCCCCAGATATCTTTTCGTATTTATTCCCGTCCCAGAGAGAATTCATCGCTGGGCATGACGCTACGGTGGCTGCCCACTCCATTATAAAGCATTTCAACTGTTTGCCACTCCTCTTTCCGTCTCATCACCTCGCCCACCCTCTCGTAATCTCTTCCATTTTGAGCGATTATCTCGTCTCTTTCACCGATTTCATCCCGCACTCAACTCCAATAAAAAAATAATCTTCGCTTTCCAAATTCTCTTCGTCCTTTGCATACTGCGAGTGCCATTCCAATTTTTTTTTCATTCCAAAGCGGCCTTTATTCTTTTCCCTCACGGCCAGTGCCTTCCAAAGCGACGACAATGAAAGAGCAAATAGGAGAACTGTAGCACCACAATATATGGCTGTTTCGAACCTCTTGGAGGAAGAGATTTCCAGGTCTCATTTTGTCATCTGCGTCAAATCACCTAAGCCATGGGTATAACTGAATTATTCAAGGAGTAAAATAATTTTAAAACTGGCTATCACACAGGTAATCTGAAAATAGGACTATTTCCAAAATATAAGTCGATGATTTGAATGATCATTTCCTTTAAAACCTGGTTCACCTAATTTCATTGCATAAAGGAAATTTGGTTAACCTTAACCTTAGCAAACAGATTGTAACAACAGCCTTGTTCATACAGAAGGCAGAGTTCTATTAAATACTGAAATTTTCATACGCAGCTTAACATCATTGAAGGTCCTTATGTTGTGGAACGTGCGCATTCATATACTGTCAGAACAATAAATGAAAGTTTTTACATTCTCATATTCATTGGTTGAGCGATGTTATAGAATGATGAAACATCTGAAATAGGATGCTAGCCTCTCAGATGCATGTGGAGGCTATGTGAAGAGGTGTTAGCGCAGGCAGAAAAATCAAGAGCAGTGATCAACTTAAAAAGTATATGAAAACAAACATCGATTGAAATACGAGGGCGGTTTTTTTCAACCTGTGATTGGTCATGAATAGAATGCAAAGAGACTGATTAAAAATTGCTCAACTGGTAAATATAAAGCACACTTGTGGTTTCCTTCGACTCAATCTCCTCGGTCATTGAGGAATTTGTCTTGCCTGTGGACGAGTTTTCCCATACCTTCTTCATAGGATGTTTCCTTGTCGTCCAATGAATGTCGTCTTTGCCCCGAAGCTCATCGCCCGTTTGAAAACGCTTTCCTCCTTGCCACATCTTCATTTCGACGTAGAGGTGGAAGTCGTACGGCACTAGGTCGGCATTGCACCGCGGGTGATCGATAATGTCTCATTGAAATTGCTCGAGCAGTTAAGCTGCAATAGCGCTGAGATTACGGGCGTTGTCATGGATGAGAAGACTTCCAGAAGTTAGCATATCTCTCCTTTTGTTTTGAATGAGAATGGATCTAATGCTTCACACCGTTTCACACCCTGGCCGCGGTGTATTTAAAAAATTCTCTTTTATCGGCATAAAGGTCAAGACATGTCAATGCTGAAGCCATTCGGCGAGTTTCCTGGCTGTTGGTCCGCAGTGCATACTTGACGGGAGAATCAATTGAGGCTGTGCAGTTGATGACATTGGTACTAACCTTAAACTAACAACTTATGATCAGAAATGACTTGAGCGTGAATTGCGGAGAACGCGTAGTTGCCTTAGCTGCGCAGTACCCGCCTGTCGCTTGCATGGTGTTTTTGCTGAGCGGTCGGAGGTTGATAAAAAACGGGCCTCGTCAATAACGAATTTTGATCTTAAAATTTCTTCCTTGAGTTTTACTACATTATAATGAAATTAATAATTTAAATTATAACCAATTGATACAGCGCCTGTATGCCTATTCCACCAAACGAAAAATGTAATTATTTACAGGCCTGCATAGCTACAATTACCAATATCATTTACAGTAATTTTTTTTAATAATTAGCTTTAGGGAAACGCAGTTATACACCGTTTGATCAAACCAAATTCCTCGAAATTAAGAAACATATAACTTCCAGGCAGTACTAGGGATTTCTTTCCGATCTTTAGCTGATCCCAGGCTTAATAGCGTTGTCCATCAGAAGGAAAAAATAAAGTCCATCTCAATTTCAAACCAAACATCTGTCAATTTCATTTCTGAAAAATATCAATGCTGCTTATCCTTCAATCACCGACCACTTTCACAAAACATATGCATATACTCATCCTCCAGACAAGGAGCTAATCCGAATTGAGGCAACACTTTAAATGGTTTGATCAATAATTGTGGTCGTTCCCTCAATCAGAGATTAAGCACTCTTCATCACGTCATCGGAGATACGCGCATATTAATAGATTCAGAATACAGGTCGGTTTGGTTTACGTTCGTTTTTTTATCTCCCTCGAGCGTACGAGTGACGGGTTTTGTTTCCTCTCTGTCTTCTGTTTTAACTCCTACCCAGGGCTCACATTTACAAAGCGATTGCTTTCACGTCCGCAATGTTTGACGATGAAGAGTGCGCATCGGGCGAAACGAAATTTCACACCGTTTGCCTCTGCCACACCGCGATGAAATAAAGTCCAATGATTGGTTATGAAGTCCTGAGTCAATAAGAGCTCATCGATGCAATACGGACGTGAGCACAGCCTCCAAACTGGTTCAGAAAAAAAATTAATTTGCACCCATTCCGACAACCTATCCTTTCATATGATTTGCCTTTTAAATGCAACACTGATTTCAATCATTGCTACAACAGTGGATTTGGAGAGTCAATAAAGTTCCACACGTGCCAAATCAATTAAATTATATCGTCTAGTTTCGCTTCCATCTAATGTTCGATTTAAGGGATATTATATTAAAGTGCATTTTGGAAATGTAATTTCTTCTTTGGACTGCAAGAAACTCCTTTAAGAAATTAAAAATAATTAAAATGAGGGAGGAAAAGGAACTGGTAAAAATTAGAAAATAAAATGAACTTACGTGTAAAAGAGAAGAATGCTCATCAATGTTCACAAAAGGAATAATTTAAAAGCGAAAATAAATACAATATGCAATGCATATTTGCACAACATGCTTTTTATCCAAAAGTCTAACAATCCCTGGCTCCATGAAAAATCAAAACTCTGACAAGCAATTCTTTCATTTAATTTGGCTATGAAATACAATTTATTTTCTAAAATGTACTGAAATGATACTAGTCAAAACTCCATTAGCCAACCAAATAACTCTACTTTTCTTATGAATTCTAAAATAATCCATTAAGTCAAAAGATCTGGATGCTAAGGATGTACGAAGTAGGTATACAATACACCGATAGAATAGGCCAAGATAGACCCGGGATCAATGACAAAAAATTAGATGGAAAATACATCTTCTCTTTGAAACATAACACACATTCGCAATCGTTGGTGAAATTCGTCATCAGTGAAATTGTGTCGTAAACTATTGATCCCCGATAAACAATTTTTTGAATGATTTCAGGCTTTGCCGGCGGATGGCTTGGATAAATTCTTCTAAGATTCCACCCTACCTAGTCAGATGGTCCATGATGGCTGATGTTTCGCTTGAATTGTTTTTTTCTAGCATAATCAGAGATAAGGCAAGATGCCGCAGTTCTGCCTCTCCGGGTATGTGTATACGATTGTACATAAACTGGGTAGTTGTTCATTGGTGGATTTTCGGCCAATCAGTGTTGCCATTTTTAAAAACATACTTTTCTTTATTAAAACATATTTCTTTTTCAGCTTATCTGGATAAAATCTAGCAACTCAATGTTACTCCATTTTCCGATTGGAAGTTTCTTCATTATGGTAACATTCGTAACTCCCTGCCCTTTGTCTTTGATGAATGTAAAATTATATGTTTCCACTAAAAACGACATCAGAATTAGTAGAAAGCTTTAGTACCAAGCGCCAGGAACACCAAAAGCAATATCTAAGTCGTTTCCCAATTAGCAAATCTAATCGGCATAAACCAACTAATCCCAAACTCACTGAATTCCCAACTCCACGATCGTTCAAGACGAGATCTCATTACTTCAACCAATTAACAAATGTACGACATCAAAAAATCTTGCCATTTGTAGTTCTCTTAGTATCATTGTTCCACCTGAGTTCAAGGAAATATAAGCAATAGCACCTTATTCTGAATACAACCAAGAAACTACCATTGTTTTTAAGGAAGAGTTCAAGTTCAAAAATATTTTTTAACATTATTCATTGCCTCCCCTCCATGCAAGAGAAAATAAGCATTGGCCCATCTGTCGCGTTGTCCCCACTTTTATATAATAATATTCATTTATTATCTGTACCTATATAAATAGAAATTAAACTTTTGTACCCTATTTTTAAAGTGCGTGTTTAATAATATTACATAAGTACCAAAAAAAGAGCGTACACTTCAAGTTATATAGAAGTAAATTACTAAATTGTTATCAGTGCGAATACCATTATAAACTAACTGATCTTTCAGTTTTCAGTAAAAGTGTAGAATGCCCTCTCCGTGGCCATTACTCTTTTCTTCACGAAAGAGTGAAGAAAAGCCTTGTAAATACCCCCCTAATTCGTGTGTCTCATAAATTTGTTGCCTTTCATTTACGGCCGTAACGACTTCTGTCCATTTAACAAAAGGAGGAAGAACGTAAATAAGGATTGGGAACTACCTATACAATTGCCAAATGAAATTGCGTGTCTGAGGGTGCACTAATATACATTGCAAAGAACACATGTATCTACAATGCCAACTTACCTTAACCAAATCACTCCCTGAAAACGGGGGATTGTAAAGGTATGTTTTTATGATTCATAAACGGTGGGTCGATTATTATTATTTTTACTACAAAGATAATTTTAAGAAAGGAGAAAAACTTTGTGCGTATATTTCGACTGATAATACATTGGGTTGTAAATTATTTTACGTGGGTCAAACGCATAGGGCGCACGAAGTTTTGGTGCAAGAACATCAGAAATTTTTCTCGTTTTCCAGTGGTGAAAAAATCAGTTTTTTTTGTAATCAGTTATTAAATTTAACCACTTGTCAACCTTTAAAGCGAATGTTTTACATGCCGTTGGAATAAGTGATTATATAGTGACCTGCATTATATTGAGAACATTAAAATTATATCATATTCCTAGTTCTTTTAAAGGATGTAATAAATGACTCGAAACCACTTCAACATTGTTTTCTCAACCAATTCCCTGTACCCATTCCAGAAAATATTTGGTCATGTCCGCCCCCAGCCCGTAGGTAATGATACGTGAGTGTTGAAAACGGTCGCGGCTTACCAATTTCGTATAGAATTTAAAAGGTTTCAATCGATTTATTTGGACAGGAATTATAGGTTTCACACTGGTAGGTCGAAAGGCATTGAACATAAGCATAACCTAGCATTCAAGGCCTCATGTGGCGAACACTTAACACTTTCAGACGGCCGACTGCGCTCGGCAGCCTCAACCTTGAGAGCTCCATTATTCGCTTTCCCCTAGCCTAGCGGTGTCAGAACTTCACTAACGTCGGCAGCAGGTTGTCAGGCATCTACAATTTGCGTCGGTTCTGGTTTCGACCTTTCTTCTGTCACTGGCGCCTTCCGAAAGTGCGTGCACATTTTTACGAGGTAATTTTCACTTAATTGTGTTGTTAGTGTTGTATATAATTTTTCTATTCTCTATTTTCAATGTTTCCCCACTAATTAATTTCTGGGGTCGTTATAGAGTCGCCATACCATAACTGGCGATATTTCCTGAGAGAACGATCGCACCATACCATTTAATATCTGCAACACTTGGCGAGACCCTCCCGACAGGGCCTGCACGCATCAAAGTCGCCCTGTCATTCCAAAGACCATTACCAATGCTTCATAGGGTAGAGTATGGTTTGCCGGCATCTTAGGTGTAGGAAGGAGATAGTAGGAAAATGGTCCATATGTATCCTTCC